>NC_088102.1:36954985-37258015 GCF_036370855.1 Dromaius novaehollandiae
CAGAGGAAACAGCAGTGAGCTCTAACACAAACACTGGCAACACAGCACAGGAAAAGAATATAAATAACAAGCGAAGTCTCCTACACAAACAAAACAACACTGAGAACGTGGCTCTGAGATGGCTAAAGACAGGGCAGGAGGGGGGCTGGGAAAGGGCTCTACAGAAAGGAGACTTTGGCTGTCTAAAAGGCCCCCTCTCCCTTGTTATTCAATTCTTTCTGTGTTTGGGGTAACATGACTTTATACCTTCTTTCAAAGTAACCAGAACCCTTGGGAAGAAATGAAAGAAATGGTTAGCTACTCCTGCTGAATAAAAGGGTGACAGCACATTTATAACCGGCTGCCAAGTATGCCTTGTTGATAAAGAGCTTTTCATGCAAGCTTGATATTTCTGCCTCCTGAAGAACGTTTATCAGTGACTCTTTGAGTGGAAATGTTCGGTTTCTAAGCTGAAAGAAATCATAAATGTATCTTTATGACCATTCAGAACTTCAGAGAAAGCAATGATTTTCCACAGAGATGTGGAGATGCTAGTGTAGAATCAGGGCTTACTTTATTTTTCTGATTACATTTGGCATGTCATATTTATAAAGATAAAGCATTCAGAAAACTATTGAAGATGGCAAATAGCAAGAATTATTATTTTGAATCACAAAATATTTTATTTGATGTGGAAAATAAGTTGCATTGTGGACCCATGACTTTTTTTCAAAAGCTTTGAAAGCTAGTAAAATGCTGAAATTCTTGGACTAAATTCCACCTCAGTCTAAATAATTTCCACTTCAATTCATTAAAAAAAAAAAAAAGGAAGAAAGACAAAAACATCCAGTCTGCCTTAGTGATTTAGCTACCAAATTTAGGCGCTGGACACATAAGATGACATCACTAGGGGTCTATAAAATGAAATGTAAATGCATGCTGACTGCAGTTAGTGCTGCCCATATATGGCTGAAGGCCTACTGCTGCGAGACGTCACAGCCCCAGCCCCAGCCCCATGCGTGGGACGGGCCAGAGCCGGGGCAGCCTGCTTGCGCCAGGCGCCTTCCTCCAGGAATGTCAGGAATGCCCTCGGCATCTGTCCAGGGGGAGGCTGCTGGCTATAGGCACACAGCAGCAATTGTACGTGTTTCTTCGGTAAAGAAACTCCGGTCCCTTCGAAGCTGATAGACTGTGGCTTACTTATTTGGGTAGATCAACATTTGTTTTCAATGACACTAAATCCTGTTTAATAAGAAATCTGCTTTTTTAATATCTATCTGTATTGTTTGCTAGTTAAATACAAGCTGATTCTGTCCTTTCCTCCCCAAAGTATCTGATATTTATTTCTTAAATAACTTTAATATATTTGGATCTAACAATAGTCACAAAGAAGAATTATTCCTCCTTAGAGTCACCTCTGGGAATGGCAGATCAGAATGATAAGTAGTGATTAGTTTAAAGAGCGATTTTGTTACTGGTTTGCTGTTAAAAAGGATCAAGAGAATGAGTGATATATGTATGTGCACAGCATTGGACAGTCAATGGTAAGGATGGGCTACAAATCTGCTTTTGGGATCCAGTCATGATCCGTTCAGAATTTGAACATGATTTGATATGATTTGCAACCCCCCCCCCCCAATCTTTAACTTTCATGGTTTGAAGATATGTTTATATTAGCAAACATACAGATTAAGTTGCCAAGAGATGTGAGACTTGCTGCATTAGAAAGATGCTAGAAGTAATACAAATAAAATTGTACATTGTAATAACAATAAAATGTGTCTTACCTCAGCATGTTGCTCACTCCGGCTTGCTCAGGGCTTGTCACTGTAAGTGCTGAGCACTCTTGCTCAAAGCCAAAGGGCACTGGGCCTGTTACCTTCCATGGGATTAATCATATGTGTGAATCTAAACAAGTCCCCAAATGCTCCGAGGACTTGCCACCTTGCAAGTTCAAGCATTTGTAGTAGCTACAATATAAATTGTAGCATACATGAGCAGTCCAGGACTCTCAGTGAGAATTGGATAAATTGTTGGCCAAAAACAGTTTATTTGAGGGGTTTAGTCCTTTTCTGAGTTAGCGTTATCTACAGACAGATTTATGAATTAGCAGCATATGCAAAGCTAGTAGTTAGTGATGCACATACACAGGGCCTCCTCTTCATCCCAGGACGTGTCACGTACTTGTAGCATATCACTTCACAGCTCGATGGGAGGCTTATATTCAAACTACCTAGTTTTTGTTGCCTGATAAGTTGACTCCAAGCCTGAAAAGACAAGATGCTGCATAAAAAAACCCATAGTACTCCACAATCATCTCTGCATGAGTGCCTCTTTAGTTATGCATTTAACAGCTGTAATACTTGTATAGGTTAACAGAGCATAGTAGCTGTATCCCCTGAAGCGGGTAACTACTGCATCTGTCTATAGAGAGGACTATGATGTTTCTGCTTCTTTACTCTGCAACCTCTAAATTGTTCCCTCCCTTGCTTTTGAATCACGGTATGGGACACCTACAAAAAGGGTCCATGAATGTCTAGTGAAGATTCATGTGTAGTAAACCTTGCTATGACTCCACTGGAATGGCTTAATTGGAATAGTTGTTTTCTTAAAATCCAGCAAAAAATATTAACAAGTGCCAGGGAATAAACCGGCAGTATGGCTGTTCTCACAGATATCCTGTGCACCTTTACATAAATTTATTTCATACGTGTCTCTGTGTGTGTGTGTGTGTGTGTGTGTGTGTTTGCATGTTTATGTGTATGCATAGTGTAGCTGAGAGAAGAGCCCATATTTTAGAGGCCTTTACTTAACCACAGCAGTAGTAGATAGTATTCTTCACTCATACAAACTGTGGCCCAAAATCTGGTCTAGAGTTAAAACTTCAGTCCATATCCAGATACCTACATAGCTTTATTTTTACTGGTATGGTACACTGCCAGCCCTCACAATTGCACTGGAAGCCATAGGTATTTGACACATTAGGAAAAAGGTATTTATGTGCCCAAATATAGATTAAAAAACCCAGTTTGGGACCCAAGTTTGGAAATGGCTTTTGGTCAGTAGCAACACATTACAATATAATGTACATAAACACATACACATGTATGTATATGAAGATTATTTTGCTTTTGGCAATAGAGTTCTATTTTAGCATCTTGTCCCAGTTTTTGGACCACCTGTGGTTTGAGGAAATTGATTCTCACTGCTGGTGTGAAACCATATAATTCATTTCTCATTGTCTCCAGAATTATTTCTCACCATGTTAAAAACTGACTATACTGGCTTTCCTCTGAGACAGTAGGCCATAAATGATTGAAATTTTACTAACTGGGCCACTGAATAGTTAAATGCTCCTTTATTGCTAACCTCAAATATAGTTGAACAAATATATTTATTAAGTTTGACAAACTGAAAAGATGCATTAGGGAACTGGTATTTTTATTTACTGAAGTAGATGTCAGGATACATAATCTTTCTCCTCTCTCTTCTCATTGGTAGAGACTCATACGTTTTATCATTCGTTAATAGACTGGTGAAGAGTTAACACACCATTCTTTCATAGTGGAATAGCCTCATGTGTTTTTCATTTACTGGTTTGGAAACTCACAGAAAGGTTACTGCTGGCATGTTATTAAAAAGACTGATATGTCTTTGAAGTACAGCTTCTGTCATCATCTTTTACCAAATGACAATACAAATCCTGATTAAACACTTTTCATGATTTTTTTCTTTTAATATGCTTCTCTTTTAGAGTAGGAAAGAGGAATGCAAGGTAATGATTTGAAAAGGTATCACAAAATACCACATGCTGTTTTTCAGGAACTGTATGGTAACTATAAAGGAACATACTAAAAGTAACTGAGCAATAAACTGTGTCATCACTACCTCTGTTATCTCTTGATAAATATGGAAAGAATATTATTGCAAAAATCTCACAATGTATTTCCTTTTAATTGAATAAAGTGAAATAGGAAGGAGAATTACTACTCTGTTTTGCATTATCTTGTGATACTAAGTTACTAGGTTATATATTTACCATATCTCACCATTGCAAATCTAGCCATCTGCTTACGATTCGGAAATAGAAAGACCTGTTTATTCTGACTTTGTGTGCGTCTGCACTGACATGCCCATATATCAAGTAGAATATTCTTTTCATATTCTTTCCTCTTAATCAGCTGCTCATGGGGTGCTGTTAGATACCGGATATAGATTGGATATAGATTCCATATATTGGTAAGGGAGTTATCTGATTTATTATATCTAAAGACATAGATGAACAGGCCAGAGGAAAAGAGAGAACACAGTTGTATCCACACACGTGCCAACAGCGTGTTGGTACAAGATTCCAGGATCTTTAGTGCACTCTCCCAACATACTGGCTCAGGTGTATTGACAATAAAGCAAAAAGGAGGTAACAGAGTCCAACAGCTCCAGCGGTGCAGCTTTAGGACTATTCCATTTTCTTTTTAAACTTGAGGAGGAAGACGAGTGTCATTACAGGAACAATAAAAAGAGAAAATACTCTAGATGTGGAACCTGTTCCAGAGCACTGATTTCTTACTTGCTGTAGGGCAACACATACCTACATACTCGTGCATGTAACAGTAAAACAAATACACAAAGACAGGATTGTGTAGGTTGGAAAGGACCTCTGGAGGTCATGTAGTTCAGTGTCCTGCTCAAAGCAGGCCACTGCTAGGTACTTTTCGGCAGCAACAGCAAGCCATCTTCCTTTAAACCAGGCCTACAGACCAGTTCCTTGTCAGACTGGTTATAGAAAGAGTATTAAAGGGTAAATCTTTTCCTCACAATCAGGGGATCCCAAAAACACGAGAACATTACTGAGGTGTTATACTAATGATGAGGAGTATAACAGCTGAGAAATTGCTACTGCTCTCACACTGCTTTTAAGCTATGATTTAATAAGTAGTTAAGGACCATGGCCTGTGTCTGCGGAGAGGACCAGAGGCCGACAGGAAAAATCTAGGAGCTATTCCTGGTTGTTACAGGGCAAAACAGCAGACAGACCACATAACGCTAGCCCCCCTGTGTACCAGATGAAGCACAAGTTCTGACAATTTTAATAAAACAAGGGATGCTTCAGGTACATAAAAATATCTATCCATTCTGCAACACAGATTGTTTTTATACCAGCTGATACCACTAAAATAATCTATGTTGAATTTGGGTAGCACAGCAATGTTTTTTATTTTTTAGAAATGTTTGGGATACACTAATAATGGGAAAACTCCAGATGATCTGACAGTGGCATGGAATAGTAGTTTGTTATAGGGCTTTTATAGATTTGGCTGCTTCTCTTCATGTAGTAAAAGACAAAAACAAAAAGATCTGGAACACACATCTGTAAAATGGCTATTGCCTTTAACTGCTGGGTACAACAGTACAGGAAAATAATAAAAAACTGTAGAACATCTGCTCTTATACCAGGTGTTACTCCAGAAATTGTCAGAGTTGCCCAGTTTAGTTCAAAACATAGTCATACTTTTTCCTTATACCTGCTCAAAAACTACAAAATATGAATAGAATTGCAGGACTAGAGGGAAGCCAAAAAAGTTTTGTCCTGAATTTTCCATACATTTGTCCTTTATTTCTTGGAAATGCAGGTGATCTCACTATAAATGTATGGTAAACAGCATCTAATAAAAACATTTTCAGACCTCCACATGGTTTCAATAATTACATTGCATTTATATAACATCCACTGACTTTATTATTCAATGGAGGATAATTACTATACTGAAATAGTGAGTATTAAAATGTTATTTTTGAGGATTAAGAAATAAAAATGTATTTTCAAAAATTAGAGTCAGCTATTCTGAGTAATTCTGGAAGAGCTGCAGATCCAATTCATTTCTTATATTTGTGTCATGCTGAAGGGCTGAAATACAAGCAGTACTCCTTTGTTCATCCGAACTCAGAAGCAACATTTCTCAAATCTGACATTACATGGAAATCCCAAAACCAGATGCTACTTTAGTTTGACTTATTTTGTTTTATTTTATTATACAACAAAGTATGCACAGCAACAATCATCTGCTCTTCTTAGTGACTGTGCTGCCTGGCAGAGTTATGGTGCAGAACAGGGTATTGCATGTTTTCTGCCTCCTGGATTACCTCTATTTCTTTTTCTAATTTTCATCAGCAAATGATTTACTGTTTGTGTGCTGCCTGTCTAACAGATTTTTTGCAGCACCTGAAATACTTGCTCCCAAAAAGTAGAAACTGAGCTCTTCCAGCAGTTTGTAATGCAAAAAAAAAATTCTCTCCCTTTTCCTGTGGTTTGTTGAAGCCTGTTTTCTTTCATGCTTTATAATAATCCATGGCATTTAATTATGTCTTCAATAAACATCACTAACATTTTTTTCCTTTTAGATGTCAGTGATTAATGTTTTCTATGTATTCAAAGAATTCATTTTATGCCACAACCACAGCTACAGCTTCCTGCAAAAATAACTTCTAGTTAAACCCTCTGTTTACTCCAGTGTTTAGTCAATTATTAAAAGCTGTTTATTGTCTTGCAAGCAACAAAGTGAGCATTTTCATCAATCGATGGATCTATTTAGATACCTGTCTTTAGAAGTTTATCCCTTTCCTTTGGTTAGTGAGGGGAAAAGAGACTCTTAAATACATTCCAGCAAGAGAAGCTGAAAACAGTTTCTTCAGATGACATGCTTCTCATTTTTAAAAACAGATTGGTACAACGGGCCAGACATGCAAGGGCAGGGCAGTTAGACCACATTCAAGGCCAGGCTGTGCTGTTGTTTTCTCTGTTAGAGAGCAGTGGTCCCCGGGGTTGATCAAGGCAGGAACAGCTCTTAGGGACATTTTCAGGACAAATGTACCGGCTGTTTAGGGGGTGAAGACCTAGGCCTAAATGATAAAGTATTGCCATTTGCACCAATCTGATATTCAGACTTGGTGTAATTTGTCATGTTAGGCAGGTGGTATGTTTAGGAGCACAAAATGTCATGCTTATTCAGTGCATCCCTGACCTTTTCAGCCAGCCTTTCTATGAAGGCTATGCCACAGTCTAGAGACGTTTTCCTACCTGACACCACCACTTCTGTGGCTCTTTCACAAAGAATTTCTTCACAGTAAGTGTGCTCCTGTTTGTTCCAGTAAATCTGGCAGAGACAGGAACGAATCTTTTCCAGTCTGGTTTCCTAGATGCATGAGTGCAGAGGGAGGAATTTAAACACAAAACAGAGCTGTTGACAATTCATCAGGGAAACATCTTATATACACAGTTAGGATTCCTTTACCAAGCTTGTACATTAGCATATGCAATTTATGATGTGCAGCGCACACTTCCCAAATATTATACGATCCATTTCCCTGACCCTTTTCTTCTTTCAGGATATAACGGAAGAGTGAAACCTACTCACCTCCCATATTAGCTGACTGCTTCCCTATGGCAGGGTTGAGAAACCTGTGAGCCTTTGACTAAACAATCAGCCTTTGACTTCATACGAATTACCACATTAGATACCAAATGTATAGCCTGCTAACAGTGTTTGAAAGGTTTCTTCAGTCCCCAGGAAAGAATAGGGTACAATACACCTGCTCTATGGCAACTTATAAAAAGAATGTGCAAAATGTGCAAACAAGAGCAAAGCCAGCATGGGGCTCTGACATGTCGCGTACGAGGCCCTTAGCCAGCGAAAACCTCCACTGGCTTTCATGCACCAGAGAGGATATGTAGAGTCACAGGCTCAGCTGCACCAGTTCATAATCCTGAAATTGCATTTCTTTTGGCTACTGCTGGAAGTATGACTGCTTTCAAGTAACTGGTACACATATTTCAGGCACATGATTTCAGAATGTTTCAGCAACAGTATTTTAAGGGAATGATGTTGCTTGAAAAGAAGAGCAAAAGGGTTAATAGATTTTCCATACACTGTCATCAGGCTCAGCAGGGGGTAGGTGGTAAACTCAGCTCCACAGTGGAACAGAGAACAGCTCGTCTCTCTGAAACGAGGGAAGGTGGAAGCTGCTTATTTCCCTGCCTGCCCCCTCCGGGCGAACAGTTCATTCTCTAAGAATAAGACTGTGGAAAAAGTTAGAAATGTTTCGATTGATTCAGGTCTCCCTTGTAAATCAGGAATTTACTCCACTGATATAAACAAAGGCTGAGCATTACGCAATCACTTCAATCAGATTATAACCAGTATGCTACATTTATGTCAGCCTGAATAGTCTCATATGACTTTAATTTTTTAATTCAGCAGTATTCAGATTTTTCATTCCTTTGGAGGACTTTATTTCTAAAAACTACTGCAAGGACATGTGGGGATGTGGGGGATGGAAGGAGCTACTATTGAAATACGAATTATAACAACTCAAAGGGCATTCTCCAGCTTCTGTTAATTTCTGTGATTTACGACCTAAAAATAAAAATGAGTAGCTGAAAGCAATATGTTGCAACAAAACACGGTGACATCGTATATACTCAGTCTTCCTTGTTTTGCTTGGAGGCTGGGTACCTGGAATTTTATCTATAAATCAAGCTCTTGTAAATACACTTGCTGAAATCACAATCAGACTCAAATACTTATGTGATGATTTTTGTAAGAAGTTCTGTGAATATGTTGTCACCAGCTAGATTCTCAAGAAAACATCCTAGGTTCTTTTTACTCCACTTGGAAAAACATGAACCAGCCCTGGACAAGCGCAGTACACTTGACAGAACAGCTACCTGAGCAGGTCTGCACAGGAGCACCTTCGCTGCGCTGCCCAGTTTTTAGCACTTCCATAGTGCACCCGTGCCCCTGGGACACTTCCCACAGCTAACACCTGGGCACTCCCTTGCAGACCTCCTCTGCCTTCCCTTCCTCGCGCTGATCCCACTTGCTCCGTTTCCCCTTTTGTGTCACCTAAGCTTGCTAGTTTCCTGCTCTTTATCACCTGTTTTCTCCCAGCAGCACAAATTCAGATCCCAGATCCATATCCTCCTTTATTATCTTCTTCTCACCGTGTTTGTCCTTACCCTTTTCCCTCCATCCTTCCCTTCTCCACCATTGCTGTTCCCACTTCTGTCTCTGTTGTTCAGTCTATTGTGATTCAGTCTACTCAGAGACAGAAACCAGTACCTTGACCACAAGTTTTCCTAAACACAAGTGTAGTTCAGTGTGGTAGCTTGGTCTTCATACAGGCTATCAGTTTGGTGAGGTCTAAAAAGACTTTAAAGATCTTCTGAGAAAAGAGGAGTTACATGAATGTAAATAATTAAACATTGCCTATCAATAAGAATAATCTCAATTTTCTCATTGTTCAGGTTTCCAAAGAGGGAACAGCTACTAGCTTACTCCTTGACTCTTCATATTTACATACAACTTCTCCATTTAACTCCTCCTTCCTAAAAAACAAAAAATTATGACTGTTCAGAAAAATTTTGAAGCACATTCCCTTAAATTCTCATCTTTAACCTCTTTCTTACTTTCTTTTTGTATGATAGGAATACAAAGTTAAAAGCTCAGCAAATCTATATACTTGAGGTGCAGGCAGCTGTATCACAGCTATTCCCCTGGTGTTCCTGTTGCTTGTTTCTGAACATTACTCCTTTGACAGTTAAAAACTTTCTAATTTCCAGTCTCAATTCATGCTTTATTCTTCATGTTACATGTCTCTTTCTTCCTCGCTGATGCTTACTCAAGCTGCACTTCAAGAAAATATCTGTATGCCCTCTCTAGCTTTGTTTCACTCAGTTCAATAAACTGAGTAATTTTGTCCCAGTTCTCTGGTTTTACTTGAATGTGGGGGACAAGAACTGTACACATTTTTCATTTTGGATGAGGTGCTGTGTATAAAAGCATTAACACATTCCTATATCTACTGAAAATACCTCTCCTAGTACATCCTAACATTGCCTAGACATTTGACTTATTCCTGGAGATTTAGTTATTATTTGACTGATTACTGCAAATAACTTTTTCTTCTTCTTTTATTTGCTTGAACTTTATTCCAGCACACTTGATTAGGCATTTCAGTGCAGGCCACAGCAGTTCAGCTCAGCTATATCTATTTTTAACTGGTAGGCCTTGTATGGGAAAGTTGAGGGCTGCTTACTGCCTATTAGTCATGAGCCCCCTGTGAATTTTATTAATAAATTGTTTGTTGTTGCCATCAAAAACAAATCACTAGCACTATAAATCACTAATTCCTCTCACCACTTCTTGACTCTCAGTAGCCGAAGTAGTAATTCTGTCTGTGAGTAGTTGAACTAACAGTTGTTTTGTAACTTCAACTATATTTTACTGAGAGCAAAGTAACTCATGGGGTTCTGCTAATCAAATAGGTTTCCTAGAACAGCTCCTATGAACTCAGCGAAGCCAAAGCCTGGTAAAAAATCTTTCATTTTTTCCCTAGCAAATCTTGTAAGAGCTAATGTGTCAATGATATGCAGAATTTTAGGGATTTTTAACATAGATAACACAAACCAATTGTATATGCTTGAAGGATTTGAAAGGAGCCTCTTAAGATTTTGTTCATTTGGAATATGGAGAAAATGATCTTACTAGGCCTGTGTTATTTTTCATAAAGAATGAAAAATAGTTTATAAAACTTCACATAAATCTCTGGTCTGCTGAGATTTGGAGTTCCACTTTGTTTAGTGTCTGTAGATATAAATGATAATATAAAAATTCATCACAAGAGGAATCCTAGTAAACATCTGTTGTACTTTGGACTTGAAGTCAGAACAACAAAGACATCAGCACAGCTGTAAAATGTCAATAACTAGCAGACTCATGGATTCCTTTCTAGCTGAGTCAATAAATAGGTAATGTTGGCATGTTTAATCACAGGTTGATAAGTTGTGTCTGACAAACAAGACCAGTTGCATAAGGAAAGAAAAATCCTACATTACAGGACGTGGTAAAAATACACTCTGAATATTTTCTTATTCCCCAGTGCAAAAGTCACTAACTTTCTAGCAGAGAAGGTTGAATCATCTTGCTCTAATTGAACTAAATGTTGTTTCTGAGAAATCTGTGTCCTGTAATTGTTTGTCTTCTCTTTTTTCACCTCATGGTTTTACAGCTGGATTGGCACTAAAGCAGGCAGTTTGGAAATAGAGTATGAACCTGTGGCACTTGCAACTCAGTAAGCAAAGGAAATAATCACTTTCCTCATGCCAGGTTTCTGATCTCGCTACTGAAACAAAACAGTTCAAAAGCATTCAGGTGACATTCAAATGATGTATGCAGAATATTAGTAGAAAGTAAATCTTTTGAGGCTCCTGCCTAAAAATACACATTCTATTAAATAGTATAATTGTGTTTGAAGAAATCGTCACAGTTAGAAGTACAGCCCATTGTTCATGAAATTAGAATAACCGTATGCAAGGTATAAAGTTACAAAGATTGAATAAAGAAGATGGTGCCATAGCAATTAAGAAAAGGATCTAATATAAGCTCTTAGCAGTGGTGAAAAGTTCCAGCTTCACAGGCTCATGTGCTTTCCAGAAATTGCCATTAAAAAATTTTACCTAATCAAAGCAATCTTCACTTTTTCCAATATTGTCTAAGACATCACTAAGGGCAACTGTTCAAATCAGTATTCATCAAAAATGTCCTTACAGCTGGGTAAATTGTAACTTGTATCTAATGTTTCCAAATGAACAGCGAGTAGGTTCCTACACACTAAAGCGTGTAGGAAAATGTTAGCTTTAAAATTAAAGTGGCATTTGTGAAACTCTCAGCGATTTCTTGAGAGGCTCGATTATTTTCCCAAGTCTTAGCACTTTTTTCCTCTACTTGCCCACAGCAATATTTATAGTCTACCATTAAGAGTACTTCATTTAGGTTCAAACAAAAAACGGAGAAAAATAGAGAAAAATAGAGACTAAAATGCATACTGTGAGTGCTAGTGTTCAGGATGTTTGGAATTCCCATCTAGCATTTTTAAAAATGACACTTAATGTAACAATAAACATTACTCTCGTCCTAAAAAAGATAATGTGAGTTTGACCTTAAGAAACATATTGCTATTCCACAGCACACAGCACAGATGAAGCCCATGCTGGAGAAATATACAGCTGAAACAAAGTACAAAAGGGTAGAGATTAATGCCATCTCTGCAAACGGTTTCATTTGGGATTTAAGCATATCCTCATAGCTAAAGTGCACATTGAAAGATTGAATTCATTTAGGGCCAAATATAATCCCTCAGTTGCAGCCCTCGGATGGGCAGGTGGCAAGTTTTCACTGCTATTGTGCTCTTCCTGTTAGATCCAGAAAGGACTTCTGAGGGCTTTCTGGCATGTTTCACAAGCATTATATTCAGTTTAAAACAAAGTAAAGGTGTTAAAATTGAAAGTTAATTTGTCCTGTGTTTAAAAAGTGTGGAATCTGTCATATATTTTATAATTCAACTGTGTTGAAAACTCTCTAGGCATTTATTTAAAGTTTCAGTGGCACTAGTTTTACAGTGTATTTTTTTCCTTGTAGAGGGAGGATCCCTCGTGTTTTGGGTTCAAATGCTCCTGCCTTAGAGGAAGATAAAAATTACAAAGAATAAATGTGTGAAACCCTGAAGACCTCCAAGGTCATAGCTTTTCCACAGATAATTTCCAAGTATCTTTTTTTTATGATTTACCAGAATCATCATCAAATTATTCCTGGCATTCATGGAGAATGGGGAGTGCAGACATTTTAGAATAGAACAAAAGAAATATAGAGCCTTCTGCCTTCCACTGTCTGGAAACAAATACTTGAGGGCTGGGCAAATGAAATGACCAGAGAGAAATTCAGTATGTAAGGAAATGGAAAGAAAGGTGTTTGAGGTAAGCTACTTTTTATTATTTTGTTTCTTTAAATGGCTAATACTTGGAGCAAGCTCTTCAAAGATGTAGAAAATGACCACTCTCCCATGAGATGATTCCCTGAGCAAAATGCAAGCATAAAACTAAAGGCTTGTAGTGAATATTATTTATCACCAGCTCTGAATTTTAAGCTTATGCTGTACACCAGTCTACATGTAGCATATGGTATATCAATGGCAGGTTCTACAGTAGGCTTCAAGAGTAAAGCCAGTGACGCCAAAAACGTAACACCACTTTATAACTGAAGTAAACACATCCTTTCTAAGGCAAAAGGAAATTTAGCAGTTGTGCAAGCACAATACTATTAACCATTGTTTCAGCAGAGCGTTTGGGGGTGCAGGGAAGTGGTGCCTTGGCAAAGCCCTCGCGTGGAGGGCTGGCTGCCAGGAGCAGCTGCACGGTGACAAGTCAGGAATGTCCTCTGAGTAAGGCTGGCGGCAAACCTCCGAGGGCCCTGAGAGTGGGAGGTTCCTGAACGGCCTGAAAAATATGAAAGCCTCATTCAATGATGAAAAAAAAATCATTAAAACTTAGTCATATAACAAGGAAACATGAAAATAGCTTTGTAACAATGTTACTATTTATTCACGCTAGAAAAACAAGTTCCATGTGCGTTCAGTATACTTCCTCTAAGGTTCACTTTTTCTGATGAGTGACTTTATGATGGTGGGGTTCAAATACCGTATCAGAATTTAATAGGATAAGGATTAGGATTCTGATCTTTCTGTAACGCAATATAACAGCACATTCCTAAAACAGAATATAACATAGTATTCCAACATCCTTATTGGCTGGAATTAGGGCTTTTCTGAAGTGTTACTGCACTGCCCGAACTTCTAATTCTGCTCTCTGGGCTCAGTACAAGGGGTCAATGAAATTAATCAGGGTAACATGGGCATAGTGTGCCTCTCAGATATCTAAAAACAACTTCTGTACTAATGTCCTATTCTGCTATTTTGAAATCTAGTAAGACAATATGCATTCCAGTGAAGAGGTATCTTTTCAGAAAGAGAATTGAACCTATACTTCAATAGCATTTCAAAGAAAAGTAACACATAATAATGGGGAATACATCTGCCTAGAGTCTTCCAACAACTCCTGTCTTTAACTGTATCATACACACCTTGTTTCAAATGGAAATGAGGCAATAACTGTGAGGTCCTGAACCTCACAGAAACCTGAAAGTTTCTGAGAACTCCCAACTGAGCTGCTAGTGGATTGCCAAAAACTCATGAACTGTCACCATAATCTACTACAGTTTAGATACAAAGAATTGTTACATACAGCAAAGCATCTCTCCATCCAGAGAATGCCAGGAAAAGTGTTATATCTCAGTTTACGCGTATGGCAGTTCTGTTAAATTAGAAAGAAAATATATTTGTTTGCTTTATCATATTCCTAGGAGTATTGTCAGCAAGAATCTCTCATAAATTTTTCACACGCAGAGACATCACATATGCAGCACAGGACATTAGCTTGAGGTTTCAACAAAGTACAACACCAAGTGACAAAAATCCTGTTAGTGAAACAGGATAGAGTTTTATGTGTGGTACTCTTCAAACACAGAGCAGATAGATCCAGGAACAAATGTACTTGTCTAGAAATGGAAGGTCAGGTGGCGAAGTCTGAAACTATTAGATACAAGTATTTGGTACAGAGTGAGCTTCCTCCTACAGGTTTATAGTGACCTGTTCTACAAAATCGAATTTTAATAGATTAAATTTGAAAGCCTTTAGTTTTCTCCTATATTTGATAGGGTGATTTTAAGAAAATGATTCTATAACGTTATGCTATTTTGTGTGCTACAGGACTTTATGTATCACTTTTGGGTATTTGCAGATGCATGAGCTCATAGGCAATCCTGCTGGAGACAGCTTGTACGTAACCAGTGCAAGTACCCAGGCACGCGGTGGCCACCATCCAAGGCTATCCGTGCTATATCTGCAGCATATTCTGTCCCAGTTCCAGACTGACAGGAACTGAAAAGGTATGAGATTTGGCTTCTTTCTTAAAACTACAATACTGTTTATTTACGGATTGTTTGGTGTAATAATCTAATCATCTGCAGGGTGAAGCAAAAAAGTGTACAGACGAGGTAGCTTTGTTTGGGAACATAAGGTTAAGAATAAATGGCATAATCTGCCCCGGACATTCAGAAACATGAATTGGATGAACTGGATTCTTGTCAATGAATGATACACTAGTATTTCTTTTTACACTGCCAATTGGAGGATGATAAATGAAAGGTCACCCTGAAAAATGTAAAAAGTACATGTTAGTGAAAATTCATTACTCCTTTGTCACAGAATATTTATAACAAGAATCTCTTCTCATTAGGAGAGATAAGAATCTCTTGGAAGAAGCAAGTCCATATATTGAATATGTTGAAAAATTTATCTCTCTGTATTCCACAGATGATCATTATTTTCTAAAGGCAGTGACTATTGATGTTTGCAACCTAACCCCATCTCAGAACCTTAAATGCAAGAAAATTCCAAGTTATAATATTAAATGCCATCTAATATCTACTATTAAATGCCATCTTTGTGTATTCTTTCCAGCATCAGGGAGCTGTGCAGCTTTGCAGTTCCAGAAGTCCTATACCTTTGACAGGTAAAGAAAAACACTATGTATAAGACATTGATCTCCAAAATGTGGACTACAACATCAGCAGCACTGCCAGATATTCAGCACTGACATCTCAGTGCAGGCGCGATACGTGGGAAGTATGTGGTCATAGTTTCAGCTTTGCAAAGAGAACCAATTAACTTTCCCACAGGATTTTGATATTTCGAAATCTGGGTTCATTCCAGCTTCGGACAAAAGCCAAACGTTTCATAATTATCTGTGGGAGGCAATAAAGATTCAGCATGAGAGCAGGTCATCTCCTGGGCTTCCCCAAAGCGCGGGGGAGCTCTGGGTGAGCTCACTGCGAGCGCTGAGGTCCCTGGAGCTGGGGGCAGCAGGGGCTGCCGTGGGGGCTGCTCCCCCGGCCAAGCTGCTCCGGAGCTGCACCCTTCCCTGCCGGAGGCACAGGGCAGGCACCACGGCTGCCCGGCTCCTGACACAGCCACAGGAAAACCCCGGCATCTCAGCAGAACATTGCAATTTGTCTCAACTGGAAAATTCCTACCAGAAAATGTTCTGTCGGAGCTTTTCCACTTTGTCCCATTTGTAATTAAAGGCTCGTGTTTTACTGCAAAGGAGATCAGCGTATTGTGTGCAGCACGCTCCTGGGCAACAGCAATAGTGCTGTCATCTGAGTATTAAAAAAGCTGGGGATCGCGGGGGAGGGTGCCTTATTCTTTTCCATCCCAACTTCAAAATACAGAATGCACCAAATAAATGCCCTCTATGTTCAGAATTCCTTTCCATACCTTAAATGAAGGTAAATATTGCCTACAACATTTTCCACACTGGCACAGGGCAAGAAACAGGGCAAGAAACACCATGCAGCTGGCTGTATCAGTGTGCACTGGGAGCAATAACGAGGAAGGCTTGGACCAGAGCAGGCAGTGAGCGGCTGAATACTGGGTAATACTGGGTAGTTTGTATGACACATATAATAGAAGTATTTCTCTACTAGTGACAAAGTAGAACTGTTTCAGTGTATAATTAAAGACAGGTTTTGTGAACCTAATTCTAATATCTTTACAAATATTGCCTGTCAGTTTATCTTTACTATTATTAACAGTGATAATTATGGATGTTTGAATATGCTTTTCCCCTCTGCACACTACAAAACTGGCATGGCCTAGCAGGATGCTGAATGAAAACCATGCAGAAACTGCAAGCCCAATTCAGCCTTCAGAACCAGATAGTCTCTCTTCCACGCACTTTTTAACCTTTTCTGTCAGCTGCTTGAAGTGAGCCGCAGCCTCAAGATGACAGTCGCTGTCGGCCTGGTGCACACGTCTAACGCAGGAGCATTACAGCACTAACGCTTCCGTTTAACGTGCGCTACGTAAGGACAACTATGTAAGTTTACAGTAAAATCCTGTTAAACGCTCCGAGGAGGCTTTGTGCATCCCAGCGCAGCCCTGCTGAAGCCTGAGGGCAAGCGAGGTTACTTCCTGGCAGCGCAAGGCGCTGGAAGAGCTGCAGGTTCCTGCGAAGGAGATGTTACCTCACCGGATTCCCGACCAGCCGGGACCAGGGAGCTCGGGCATGACGTGAGTAAAAGGAGCTGTGCTTATTAGACTGGTGATGCTTTACTACGATTCCCATTGCTGAGACAAGATGTTTTCCTCTGTTTAAGTTAATGGAAGAAGGGCAAATATATCGGCTCTGTGTCCTGAGACCATCTGAGCTGAAATGGAATAGATATAAATCCTACCAGGAGCCAGCTGACAAAGCCTATAGCAACTCCTGCAGACTGCTGACAGTCTGTAGTGTTTTCCCAGCAAGCGAATGGTGCTAAGGAAGAAATATGGTAGAAAATGTGAGGACTGTAATGTCCATGTGCAGTTAAAATGACAAGTCTCCATTTGGCCCAGCCTGTGTAATGTCAGTGACAATAAAAGTGTAATAAAGATGACGTCAGGTAACGTTCAAGCAAGCTGCTTCACGGGACTGTGATAACATGCACAGGGAATGCAGAGCAGTGGTGAGTCATTCAGCTGAAATAAAGCAATGATGACAGGACTGACTAAAGGGAAATTTTCTTTATAATTTCTTAGAAGTTTAGAGTGGGAGGAAAAAAACACCCTACAGGATGAACCAGTATAGACTCTGAAATGGAAAAGTAAGAAATGTTTATTTAGTTTTAAGATGAATTCCAGCTTGGCACACCTCTCCCCTCCAACCCCCTATATGTAGGAGAAGAGCACTTGTCCTATGATATATTGCTATGGGGGCAGGGGAAAAAATATAGAAAAACATTGAATAGGGAACACAAAGTACCACATACTTAAACAGTTTTGGATTTGTTCCAAGAAAAAGCTTTTTGGCTTCACACTCTGAGGCCCATATAAAGTAATGAAATCCTCCCCATCCTCTAAAAAAATAATCATTTGGGGAGGGTTAGGTGAACTTATACAGCTTTAAAATAACTGCACTTTTGTTTAACCAGGCTCTTATTACTTAGCATAGCAACATTTTTCAAGCTATCAAGGAAATTAATGTTTAGGAGAATATACACTATTGATTCTGGCTAATGATGCCGCCATGCAAATGCACATACATGCACACATTTACACAAAGGCACTGTCAGGCTGCTTTGCCAGGATGCCTGCAAATTTGCAGATCTGATCATTTACCATTCTGCTCAACCTTGCTTCCCTGCACACCCTTCTCTGTCTGTCTCAACTCCTGTTGCTCATCTTCCTCTAAAATTATAAGGTCATTGGGACCAGGAAAAGCATTTTTTTTTGAGGGTACAGAGTCTAGCAAGGAGGGAAAAGATTATGGTTTGTAGATGTAATATATGCATCAGCAAGCACACCATGGAGCACAGGTGTAGACAATTGTGGTACACCATAGTCTATTATCAAGCAGGTGAATGCACCATTACTTTATCATGCTTATTAGACGTGTAGATACTTGTAAGTTTAGTTGTTTCCATATTTGCTGCCATTTATACTTAAAATCTTTCTTTGTGTTGAAATTCACACTGATGTACACTTACGTTCAAATGAGACTTCTTCAATTTTCAATGACTATTTAAAACAAAACAAAAGTATTCCTCCCCCAGAACTATACATGGCCACAATTTTCTTAAGGTGCCAAACATTTTCCAGAAATCTGACAACCTGCTTGCAGACTCGTTAGACTTCCCTCACACTCACTCTGTGGGCTAAACCACATCTGCCTGGAATGGCTGGGGCTTCTAGATATAAACCATACAATTGAAATATGAATATAGCAATATATGTAGATGTCATGAATGCCTTTTTGACTGTATTGGACCATCCCTTTGCAAAGCTTATATATTATTGCCTTGAGATTAATTGTTTATAGACTCTGCATTTCAAAATTAGATAAGCAAAATCAGGGTGTTAGCCAGAATGCACCCTCTCAGTGCACTGTGCCATTAATACATTTTCTGCGAGTTAGAGATTTTCTTCCTAATGGGTATAGGCGCTATTATAATTGGAAGTGTTGTAACAGCAAAGATCCCCTGACAGGAAGTTGTACTAGTGATGAATGGCTGTGATAAAAGATTTCAAAGATTTCTATTCAGGCGATAGGAAATCACATTAACGTGATCATTAATATGAACACATTAATACTGCAATAGAAAATGCAGCTAGCTTTCTTAGAATTTATTATCTGGGATACTAATGTACTTGTAAAAACAAAGGGATCTAAAAACAGTAAGGATCTAAATCACTAAAGACCTACTATTTAACCAAGTGCTTGCTGAATTTGCAAATGCTGAATCTGTGTAACACACTTTGGTGTTTTTCCTTAAAACCAAATCAATGTCTCTCTCTGTCTGGAAAAGAAAACTGACTGCAGACTGCACCATTTCTGAAGAGTTTCAGAGATTAAGAGAATCTAGATATATCAACAAGGCAAAGAAAAGCATTCCTCTGAGTTGTATGGAAATCAAGCACCTGCAGCTTAATGCTGTCTGAAAAACAAAGATGTTCTGATAGAATCTTTTATTTTGTTTGGCTTGTTGGCTGTGATCAATCTGAAATGCCTGAATGGTGGCTCTGTTCCTGTTCTAGCAATCCTTGTATGCTTTTTGAAAAGTTAACATTTTAAAGGTCAGGCAGGATGTATAGGTTCATGATTCCCTTTGTAAAAAAGTGCATTTGTTTAAACACGCATACAGCTTTGGGAATCTCAACTGGGACAACATTCTTGCTGCTCTCTCCTACAGGCCTACCTTGTTCTGCTTTGTTTTGTTTATCTCCTGTGGGTAAAATCACTTTTGTCTTCTGCACCCAAGCCATGAAATTTGCAGCTGAAACTGCACTAAAGATTTTCTTATTCTTTTTTTCCCTAGATTCCGACATGGAATAAGCATACTGCACTTAGCAAAAAGCAAAGTCTGAGCAAAGCAAAGTCAAGTATCTGTACAGGTCTTCAGGGATAATATTCTCCTCCAAATTAATTCTCACTCCTCATCTTGTATTTTACATCTGTTGAAATATGGTTTCTATTATGGTTTTGGAAGATTTCCATTTACTGTAAGTTTCAGACAGTATTGATGAGGTCACTGTTTACTTTGAATAGCTCTTTGATAAAAAAAAGAGAACGCAATAGAACATTCAAGAAGCATTGCATGTAATACGGTATTAAATTAGTCATAGAAGAGCTATAGAGAGAGGGAACTTTGGACATGGCCTAAAGGGACAGCTGCCCTACCATTCCACGTGATAGTGGGCTCTCATGCAGTTGTAAGAAGTGAGGTCACATAGTGATAGCTACAGCCACAGGAATCCTGCTTTCCAAAGCTGCTGTGCACAGCTGCATAAATCAGCTGAACAGACTCAAGGAAAACATGCCATGGGCAAGGTATGCTATCCCATGCACACCTTGTTGTAGGATATTACTGCACCTAATACTTGGGTGGTGGGATACACTTTCCTCATATTAACTGGAAGCGGTCGAAACTCACACAAGAGCCACGCCTTCATAGTTCCCTGAGAACAGACTTGGATTGCAGACAGAAGCCTTACCTAGGTGTAAGTCATGATTAGATATTCAAGGTGAGGTTTTGGAGTTAGTTTAAGCAGGTGGGTGTTGTCACTGAAGGGGCTGTCATGCCCTTCCCCTATGCCCAGCCTCACCTTTTCACCCTCCTCTCCGGATGCACTCCAGTGGCCATACTGCTGCTCGGTGGGTCAGATAAACTCGTTGATTTGTCTAAAAACTGATCCTTTTTTTGAAGTTGCTGTTTAGCGTAAGTAGTTTTCTTAAAAAAAACTATCAAAAGTACTTGAGAACATCATGTGCATATGAGCAGAGCCCCAATGTCATTATCTGGTAACTACACGCCATGTAGTCAATGGAAACATCTGGAGTGCGAAGTACTGCTGTACTGTGCTGCTGTATTGAAGTACAGATACAAAAGGATATTCATGCGGCAAGCATATTTTATACAGCTTCTAATTAATTCAAATACTGTGAGGTGCACAGTGAAAATCCCCTAATTTTCCAGGGCTGAATAACTTCTTATTTGAAAAATGGCCTCTTAATTTTTTGTGTAGCCTGCCAGGTGGCTGATGAAATGCCATGACTTGATAAGCAAACCATCACAAACAAAAATCTCATTGCTTCATAAGAGTAGTAATTTGACTGAAGTGAATTAGCAAGAATCCTATAAGACACAGATTTTGAATTATGTGTAAATAAGTACATACGTAAATAAGTACACTATGAAAAAAAGAAATAGTAATTAAATCTATTTGCTCCGTACAGCCTATTCTTGAGTAATTGTTACAGCAATTCCAGGGACACAGTTTCAGTTTGTTAAAAGGTGCTTTAGAGAAAATAATGGTTTTATTTGTCACTTTTGCATACCATAATGTTTTATGCTTAACATGGACTGCACCTGTTAAATACTCTAACATTCCTTAAATACTCCAACACTTCTTTCAAAATCCTTTGTAAAAATCATTCTGTGTTATCATTCCTCTTCTATATGCCAAAGTATTTCCATCAGCATATAAACCATGCATATATATGTACATCTCAGAAATGCTTTTAGTGATAAGTTTCAGAGGAAATGGGATTATTTTTATAGTTTAAAATTTTCAAGACACACATTTAAAGGGTAGAGAGCTTCCAAGAAAAAAAATGTTTGATTTTCTCCAAATAATATTATTAAATCCTGATGATGTGCATGTGTATGTGTGCATATACAGTCAGAGGCATATACAGTTATGCATGCCCAGATATAAGTGGAAATATGAGCTTAAGCCTGAAGAAGCATCAGAAAAGATTTTAGAATAGTTCACTTGATTAAAAAAAAACACAAAAGGCAATGCATTTCAGGTGGAATAAATTCAGTTTTAAGTCCTGTGGAAGCAATGAGTACCTTAGCAAAAACAGGAGCACACATAGTTTCCTCCAAAAGCCCATTCCGATTAATTAAAAAATGCATGAAATCTAACTGTTTCTTGCTACAAGGCTCTCTCTGCTCTACTCATAGGAGGAGAAGAAAACTGGCATGCTTGAACACAAATTTGGCTGGATGAATAGGAAATCTACGGTAGTCATAAATGGAAAGTATTCAAACTAAAATGTCAGTAGTAGAGGATGACAGGAGTCAGTGTTAGAGGTCCAGATTTGAAATATTTACACAAATATAACTTAAACAGCAACGTGGAAAGCAAAGATTTCCAAGTTTGCAGATAGCACTTAATTAGCAAGTACTGCAAATAATGAAGGAATGCACAGTCAGAAATCAGAGACTGAAATGGAGGGAAACCTTGAGCTGTCAGGTGAGAGAAGCTGTAATTACTGTGGAGTTTTCAAAAGGAAACATACCGAATATTTTAATGTTAAACTTTGTGAAAAACTTAACCTTTAAAAATTTCAGTATCTAGTATATATACAGTTGCTGCTGTTGTTTGTTTTACCGTTTTTTTTCTCAGAGGACTCTGACTTCGTACTCTAATGAGTGAGTCATTTCACTGCCCACTGCAGGAGCTTTGGCCCAGCTACACCAAAGCACTTAGGCATCTACGGAGATTTTTCACAAAACTGAGGCCAAAATCACTATCCAACTATTCCACAAAAAGATTCTCCCGATAATGTTCCCCATGGTGCCTGAAGGTCTGCTTCTTTATATGCTCAGCACAGCCTTCGTTCTAGCAGTAAGTCAATAGGTAGCTGATGTCTGCGCCTCGCACACAACGCTGGGGCTCATTCAGAACCAAGGAGGCAGAAGGATGTTCCCAGTTCCCGTTCATGCCACAGCTCAGTGCTTCAGCTCAGCAAGGCTGAACACTCAACCAACATGTGTGAAGAAATGAGTTCTTTATTTGTTCAAGGATATTCCTAAAATCATAGAAATGCTGACTGCTCCAACCTCCCTCTCACAAGGGACCTAGCTCAGGTCAGCTGTGGCTTTGTTTAGTCAAATCTCGAAAGCCTCCAGGGACGGTGATTCCCACCTCCTCTCTGAGTACCTGTTCCAGTGCTGCACTACTCACCCAGTTAAAAAGTTTTCCCTTCTAGTCAGTCTGAGCCTCTCAAGCTGCAATTTGTGACCACTTCCTCTTCTGACACTGGCTAGCATTACTGAGAAGAGTTTGACATTTTCCTAACTCCCCTTCGAGTAGTTGTAAGCTGCATTTAGATACCTTTCACCGAGGGGCTGAGAAGTTCCTTGCCTTAGCCAAGCAGGCCTCCTGCCGAAATTCCTAGTCTTCCTGCACAACAGGATGGTTTGTTCCTCAGATCTCAAAGAGTTTTCTTTTAGCATCAGCCAGCTCTCCTGGCCACCTTTTCTCCTCATGGCACCTGCCCAGGGGATTTGCCTAGCAATTCCCTGAATAACCAAAGTCTTCTCTCCTAGTCTAGAGCCCTAACACTGCTGCTTCCCTTCCCAGCCTTCCTCTAGGATAAAGGACTTTGGGGAAGAGATGGAATCTGTCAGATCAAGAGAAGGAAGTCACAAACTTCTAGCTTCTACCCACCTGGGATTTTGTGACTTCTTACTGTCCCTGTGGTTCCTCAGCCATACTTCTTCTGGCCCTCAAGGAGCTTTGGCTCTTGCCTTTGCAGAATCTCAGCAAAGATCCTGTCTCTTTCTGGTTAGTTATCCCCGATGCAATGAAGCCTACAGCCTCCCTGGGGCCCCATATCTGGCGCTGCAGCTAGTTTGTCAGAGCTTACCTCGCAGAGGCTCCTTCCACAGTTACTCCTATTTAACATAGATCCTCTTCTGCGTTCCCTTCAAAACAGTGCACCAGTGTGTGAGTCTTTCCAGTTTCTACAGTGCAAAACATAAACTTTTCCCAGCAACTACCCTTGCTTGTTCAGAGGAATCCTGGATGTCTCTGCACTGTGTACACATACTATTAGGGCCAAGTTTGAAAAACAAGAAGGACAACACAAGTTACACAGTAACAGGAGTGGTTTGTCACACAATACATAGCAAACCTCCATCTCCACCTGCAGCAATGGAGCTACTTGCCATAGGATGTTGTTGTTGCTAAAAGGGGATCAAGGAAAAACTGGACAAAATCAGGGCAAAGAAATCCACTGAGGGTCACAAAATACACACAAGCCACCTGTGGCTAAGGACATCCCTGAGCTGCAAATACTAGGCACTGGGTGAATGCTCAGGAGAAATACCAGAAATGTTTGCCACATTCTTACACCTTTCCTTAGCCATCCACTTTGGCCACTGTCAGAGATAACAAACTAGTTGGACCTTGTATTCTTGTATTTTTTTTGTTTATGTGAATAGCAAATTATGGTATAGATGGGGGAAGGTGGCTCACACATCTTAATCTGATTGCGGGCAATTGTCAGGTCAGTTGTAAATAAAAATATTCTTAATGGTATGGTTGAATGCAGTCCGCTCACTGGAGAAACATCGTTCATGTCTCAGCTACTAGTAAAACATATGTAACATCTTTGAACTTGTTTGTCAGGCAGTTATGAAGACTGGCTTAACATTAAAGATGAAAGGTATTTTTAAGCCAGAATATTTTTTAGAGGAACACTTCAACACACTTATATTTTTGTATATGCCCTGAAGCACTGAAATCTCATAGCAACTTATCTTCAGCAGAAATGGGAACCTGTGCAAATTTACTGGATATTGCCCAGTATCCTGTTTTCCAGTAGCGCTAATTCTAAGAGACACATCTGGGCTTGATACACAGGGAAACAATCCTTTCCGTGTACAATATGGTGATACAAACAAGCCTCAGATTAAGAAACGGGCTGATGTTCTAAATAAGAAATACGTCTTAAAATAAGAAAAGATTTAAACCATAAAATGGCAATCTCTCCGTTATAAAAAACAGGAAAAAAATTGAAAAAAAAATTGCATATATAGCAAATCACCAGTAGTGGCAATTAGATTTGTTCAGGAGAACAGAATAAATTTTAAACTTGCCTTTAATCATTGAAGTACATTGAAGACCCTATTAAGGTCGAACAGTGTCTCTAAACAACCCAGGTTCTCACCCAAAAAGTGGAATAGCTCTTAAGTTATCTGATTTTCTTCAGCCAGTAAGTTTAAGACCAAGCTCATATCCACTAGAAATTACGAAGTGTATGTTATATCTTCATGGAAAGTTTGGGAAGATAGCTTACAATGAAGAAATGGAATTATGTGACTCTTTACGAGTTTGTGGAAACAATCGATTTTTTTTTTCTAAACAGTTGAATATGCCAGCTTAGTGTAAAGGGAACGTTAACTTTACAGGCCATAAAAAATTGTGAAATAGTCTCCCTAACATTAACATCCATTCGTCTGTCTCTTGTTTATAAAATCCTTAAATTCAGTTTAATGTTTAATCAAAAATGTAAAATGTTGCTATCAGCAACAGCTATCAGCAGTATATCATAGATAAGTGCTGCAGAGGACTCTTATGCTTGAGAGCTCCTCCAGATAAAATGTTAATCTTAAGCCATGGAATCTCTTTCCCAGGAGTGTTATAGAAATTTTGCTTTGAAGTGCTAATATTAAAATAAAAGGGATAATATACACTATCAAAAGTTCAAATTTTGCTTATGGTTTTAAACTGAAGTAAGACCCTATGTAGGTCAAAGCATTCCCGAACATGGCCTATAATTATTACACTATCTTGTTCATACTCCAGAGAAAGAGGCCTGATCTGTGGATGGTGTAAGAGAAGGAGGGTTTGGGGAGGCTGGATTGAAAGCATAGACTCATAGGCTCTCATAGACTGTTTCCCAACAAACATGTTTCTGCCTCAAAATGCATCGCGAACAGCATCCTTCAATTGATGGCTGCCCTGGTAGAAAGAGTCAAAGAAAGATGGCAAAATTTGTGTACAGTACTCTGTAAACAAATAATCGGAGGTCCACATGCCTTATCTTTTTAAGCTCAGTCAACTCTCACATCCAGCACATGTCTGAGCTTCTTTCCACATACTATAGCTAAGATACTCTTTCCTCTCCATCTGCACTTCTGCAGTTTTCACCCAGGCTCTTATAGCTTGATGAGTGTGTCATCTTCTCTTGGGAACTGAAAATGCAGACTTTCCCATATGGCTACCGCAAAGATTATCCTCTTACCCATTTGTGTTAACAGTATCATCCATCTCTTCAGCTTCTTCCACAGTTCCTCCCTTGTACATCCCATTAAACTGCAAGACTTCACATTCACTATGTTCATGACTGAATGTTGCTGTTTCCAAACAAGCGCATGCGTGCTCTTCTCAAGGCTCCCCCTCATACTTGCCAGGGTGGCTCCTCCAGACTGCTTCTGGAGCTCTTCTGGGGCACCATACTCAGAGGAAACTTTGACAATGCTTAGCCACTTACATCCTTAGCCCATTGCCTGTGCTGTCGATCTATAGTTCCCATTCCATGTACTCCTCTTTCTACACGTTTATTGTTTTCTGACTCATAATTAGATTGAAAACCCTCTGGGCTGTATGTTTTGGTTTTTTGTTGTTTAATGCTTATGTAGTACCTAGCATGACAGGTTCATGACCAGGCCTTAATAAATAAAGAACAATATGTATTAAGTAGTTTTTTGTGTAAACAGTGAATTTGTGACAATTTTGTTCTGGGTAATGGATCACTGCAGAATTTGAAATATTCGCACTGCCCTGGGATGCAGGAAACAGTAACATGACTCTGAGGATGCCGCCTGTCTTTCAGAATTAGGCTGGCTGCACAGGCAAACATAAAGGGATGTAGGTATGAAGATTTCAGGGTGAAAATGGCCTTTTAAGGCTGTCATTTTGCAGTGATACTAGGAGTCTTAACGTTGGGGTAGCAAGGCATGTGGTAGAGGCAAACCCACTCATCTAAAGAGCCTGCTTCCTGTGGAGCACAGAGCGCTTCATCTCCACTCTGCACGCCATGCTCCAACCTTTTCCAAGTTAAGAAGACGAATAGATGTGCAGATGTCAAGCCACCAGGTGAACCAAGTCCAGCAAAGGAATACACAAAATGATCTTACATCCAAACTCCGAATGAATCTTGGCAGCAGCTTGAGATTTGCAAGAGTTGTTGTTAATTCCCATCCTGGAAACTCTCACTACTTCTGCAAGCCCAGACAGAAGATTTTGCTGGGTGGGAGCCTAAGGGTCAAGCCCCTGCCTCCAAGAATATTTGATTAGTTGTACAAAATGGACCCATTTCAGCTGGAGAGCCTGATGGAGGCCTCCCCAGGGCAGAGCTGCTGGAGGAGTCCTCCCTAGCTAGGGCTGCCTTCCCGGCCCTGGGGCTGGAGGCGCTTCAGGCACGTGCCTCTGGCTATGCCTGGAGTGAGACCTGGGAGTACCAGTCCCAAAGGAGCAGCGCTGCATGCGGGTCTGCTCCCCGAGGTGCATGGTGGGGAGGCAGGGCTGGGGGCAAGCCAGGGCCCACACAGACTGCGCTGTCTCACTACAGTCACTCAGATCAGGAACTTGAAATTCAGTGTTTTTTGTCTGACTGGAGAGTACTTCAATGGCTAGAATATTGTTAGTTTAAGGATGGGGAATCCTCCTTTTTGCAGGGGAGGGTTCCTTCCCTCTTCCACTTTCACCTGGACATGGGACCAAGAACATGGCTGAAAGCTTGAAAATGCCTGAGGACAAGAAAATGATTCTCAACCACCTCTGGTTAAAAGCACCTATCTGTAAAAAAACCAAAACAAAACAAAAAAAAACCCTTACTCTAGAAATTAAGTCTAATTCTAGATCTTGATCACTCAGAGAGAAAAATAACAAATACTTCTAGTCTTTTGCTTTACATTAGTAACCAGCAGCAGATACGTGTTTTCTCTTACTTCATGCTGCCTGAAAGAATATTTTGATCTAAAAATGTGTTCCTGGCTTTTACTTACAGATCAATAAAATAAACAAATTAAGAACAATGCTGCCTTGCTGTGCATTTTGAATGACAGCTAAAAAACAATCTGCAGTTCACAAAGTGAATTTGACCTTTGAGCAGTAAATCCAATAAAAGAGAAAGTGGGTCACAGTGCAGCCAACTAAGGCTCATCTTGAAACTAATCAGTGTGAATAATATTTTCCTTAGTAATAGTAACTATTTTCCTGTTGATGGAACAATATTATTTTCATTTGTGTGTCCGATTATTGGTTGAAATGATTTAGACTGATGCATGCTCCAAAAATGACAGTTTTGCACATGATTTCAGATTGGTAAACAGAAAAAGAAAACAAGAAAAGGGATGAGGGATTAATAATATAGCCATACATCTGTATGATCGGTAGAAATTTTCTTGTTAAGAAATGGTTGTTTTGAGGCTCCTTGCCCTAAGGCATAGATAAGCTGGAGCTGTTTTAAAAAGACTCCCTGGAAGTCACAAGTGGAAACAAAATGTCTATTGGTCTCAGGCTGTTTCTGATGGATGTTTATAACCAGAGAGAAGAGCACAGTATTTGACAAGAGTTTGTTCAACAAAACACTCACAGTTTTTTACCTGATGGGCTAAATATATTGATATTTATGCTACAGACTGTATACATCTTGTAAATGAAATGCACTGTCTTTCACAAACAGATGTGTGCAGGTCTGATTAGGCTAGCTGATGACTTGATTAAAATTAAATATTTGCTTTTTTTTCTAGCAGTGGTTAACTAAGACCAGTCCTGGCTAAGGAGGCTACTCCTGAAAACACTGCCATGGTATGGACCAATATAAAATCAAAATAAATGAAAATGTTGAATATGCCTTAAATTAATCCAAAAGAACAAAGAATTTGAAAATCTTTCACTGTCACCCTGTACTTCTCAAGTGTTTGCACTTGGTAGACAGTTTGAGAATAAAAATTTTCAATATACAATTGCAAAACAGTACTCGGTTGTGTTAGAGGAGCATTGAGTGTTAATAGACTAACAAAATGTTTCTCTCTTCAGCTTTATTTTATTGTGGTCCCCTGGGCAATGGAGCTAGAAATTCTGAACAGGAATTAATATTGGCAGCCTATTGCTTTCACAGAAGTATCTATGAAAGGCTGAAAACATGTTAAAAAATCTAAAGAATGGAAGCTTATGTTCATAGCTTTACAGTACCAGCAAAACTTTCAAACTACATCCTGGAGTCCTGACTTAGTGTAGGCAATCAACAATGTATTATCAATGTCAACGGGAATTTGTCTTAGTACTGTGGAGCAAGTAACATTTCATGGCCTACAGGGAGGTCATTACATTTCTGCACCCGAAGCACTTCATCTCTGCAAAATCCCTGCCTTTTCTCAACCTTTTATTATTTCTTCCTGTCACATGAATTCTTAATCTTCTTTCTGTAGACAATACTTTGATGAAGACCAATGGCTTTTATGGACCAGGTTTTAAGACCTTTTTAGTGAGAACTACATTTATACATAGTTTGGGACACTGTAAATCTCCATGTATCCAAAGGAAATATATTTCTTATAGCTTGAGTGAGTTTCAATTCATGTGGCTTTAGCTATCTAAAAATAATGGCCACAGTCTCAGCTACTCATTTGTGCTTGCTCAGTGGGGACCAACAGAAACCCTCAGAGGTTAAGGACTTGCTCTTCGGAGCTGACGATGTCTCTCCCTTGACTGCAGTGAGCGCTACAAGGATTATCCTAGATGAAATGCATATATTTCAGATAGGTAAAACTAGATGAGATTAATCCCATCATAGCAGTCTAACATCCATGTGGGATGTTCAAAGTCCCCACTGATAATGCAGCAATATCTCCTGAAGCTTTTCAGGTTCCCACTTCATAAAGTATAGTGGCTTTGCAGCAGAAGAGGATACCTTCAGAGCTATTATTGTCCAAAAAACAGCCATGGTTCAAAACAGGGTCCACTCAGCTTTATAAGTATCTGGCCAATATGAGAGTTGGTGAGCACAAATTTTCAGGTTTATTTCTGCTTTCAAGAATATTATCTGAAATTTCTAAAAAAGCATGGTTAGCATAAAGTCAGCATGGTTTTAAGGTGCCCCATCATTTTTGCTAAGTGGACCAATTGGTCAGTCATATCAGAAATGTGTTTATTAAGCACCATTACCAGTTAAATGTTTTTGAGAGCTCACATGCTATGATATTTATATTCTACTATTTGGTCCTTTACATATTGCTGTAAACATTCTCATTAAAAACAAATTAAAAGCAAATATTAGTAAAGGGTTTTTAAGTAGAGCAAAGGCATTTTCATGTAGTGAGCAGACTGCTGACATGATCAGCATCTCACAGACAGGGTTTGTGTCTGTTAAACAACTTTCTCTCGGGTGTTATTTTGTGCTAGCTTAGAAGACTGAGCTCTTCACTTGCTTATATTTGTGTAACTGTGTGGAAGACAGTATGGTCAAACTGGTGCTGCTTAAATCAGCAGCTCTTTCTGTCTCTATTGCCCTCTTTGCCTTCCTGACATCCGATCAGGTCAAACATTTAACCTCACAGTTCAGAGATCCCCTAAAAGTTGCCCTCATTTGACCCATGTGAACAATAATAAGACTCCATTTCCAAAAGTCTTTCCACTAACCAACTCAGCTACAACGACAATTAACTTGGCAAGGTTTAAAGCTGCTCTGAAAAGTGCTCAGTGCCTGAGGAATGTTAATAGCAGAACAGCTGCTTTCAAGAATCTCACACTTTGTGTTTCTTGTATTAAGAATTTTACTAATTCATCCCTCATTGTTTGTTCTCATATGACATAAGATATAAACAGATCCACTGACCTCAAAAAATGTGTTTTTCTTGCAAAGGGAGTAATTTCTTTAAGAAAAACAATATTTAGTTAGAATGTCTAAAAAAGTTCTGTTTTCTGCAAAAGGCTCTAATTTGGCTTCTTCAGTTTCTACTAAAAGCAGGAGTTTGGGCCGGATGGCTTCCAAGGTCTCCTCCAACTTAAAATATTCTATGATTCTGTGTGTTCAGTTATTGATGTAAAAGTTGGTTTAGATTCTCTTCTGCTCTGGGTGTCTCAGTACAGCACAGCTTGTGAAGGAACCAGTTTCAGCAGCTGAATCATACCAGCCCCACCATAATTCCTCAGTGCAGTTCTAACCTGCAACACACAGAAGTGGTCTATAAGTCATGTATCTCAACACTTCTTACTACACACAAGCAACATGAGTCCTTCATGTACTAAGGAAATTCTTCCTTCATCAGAGCAAGACCCTAGTCTAGCCCATATACTTACCCCAACAATTTCTGCCCAGTCTAAAGAAATAATGTTAGAAAACTACATACACTACATATACAAATCTCTATTTTGAACGCTCTTCATTTTAAGGATAAAAGAATGAAAACACTTTAAGTGTTGTCTTTGGAAACAAGATTAATCTACAGTTTCAATCTCAGCAATGCACTTTCTGAAATGAGTGAAAGGATAAAACCTGATGATGGGTTATAGTGGGTTATGATGGGACCATTATGTAATTGGAAAGGAAATACCCACAGTTTTCCAGTGAGTTATAAAGTACTGTTTACTAACTCCGGAAGGTCAGGAGAGCCTGGCACTCGAAACCACAGCACTCACTTACATTGCACACTAAAATACAGCACTAAAAATATCGAAACTCTTCTAAGATTAAGCATCAACATGCTAGAAAATGACCGAATTATATCTGCAATGCAACCCTATTGTGTGTGTGCATTATGACAGTCTTCAGTTACAGGACTGAACACTACTATTTCCACAGGACTCCTGCCTTAATATTCCCTTAATGGTCCTTTGGTGTCCAGCCTCCAGTCCAAACAATCAGACTCTCCCAGGACTCAGGAACTGTCTCTTGCTCTCTTTTCCTCCATCTTCTATATTTCAGTCTTCCCACAGCCCCATTTTCTTATATCCCGCTTCCTGTGATCTCCATCTCCCTCCTAACAGATGCTTCAAGCCTCAGTTCTGTCCCATCAGGCTCATTGTCCTAACACACCCCTCCCACAAGCAGTGGTGGCTGCCTTTGTATTGGAAACACAAGCTTTATCCTTTGCATCGCCTGAGCAAGGAGACTGGGAACTGATGGTAGAGAGAGGATCTCCCTGCACACCCTTGCGGTATCAGACCCTGACTTGATCTACTGCAAAAATGCCTAGCTCACTACAAGCTCAGACCTTGATCAGCATGGGTAAGAGCCTTTCAGACCTGTAACTTCAATGCTAGCAATCTTCTACTCAGCATGTGTAAACTAGGATGTTTTATTTTGTTTTCTCTTAAAAGATTCTTAATTTGTTAAAAATGCAGGCTCCAGTTCTGTAGGAACAAAAAACAGCACATGCTGGACACATGCAGCACTCACCCCTGCCAAATTTTATATTTCTATTTCAAAAACATTAGAATTTCACACAAAAAAGGTCACCACAGCATTTTGATATGGACAGAATGATGTATTTTTCCCTAATTTTGTTCTTGGAAATAACCATTTTGATGGAAATTTTCCAGATTTGGCCTGAGGCAGATACCTGGTATGCAAAATTTCAGGCTAAATAGTTAAAGTTTGGCAAAAGTCATAAGCAACTGAAAAAGGATTTTGTAATGGAACTGCTGGCCAATCTTAATAGATACTGCCACCAGTCCAATCTACCACACATACAAAAGGTACTTAAAATTTTATGACTTTTCTGGAAATCACTAACCTCTTTTTCTATGTTGCATCCCCCAGAAGCAGCTTGGTACAAAAAAATCTGTATTGGTACTCATGAGTACTCCAAGTGACTGCTGAGCACACCTAAACACATCATTGGAAGCCTCAGCCATCAAGGAAGAAGAAAACAGATGTTATACAGGAACAAACACGTCAGAGACTGGGCATGCGCACATACATATATTCACAGGGTCTCCTGATATTGCAGGATTGTTCACATCCTTTGCACTGTGATAAGCATTTTGAAAAAAGTTTTAATGCAATACCAGAAGCAATACAGACTGGTTTTAAAATTATTGCTAAGGACAGCTGCACTAGAGATAGGATTTACTTTTGTACACATTTGAAGACACTACTGTGAAGTTTCATACTGCTTTAAGACATATTTCTGTCATAGCGTTTTAAGGTTATTAGTATTAATTCTGAAATCACAATTTTTATGCATAGATACTTGCATATTTACACATACCCACTAAACAGGGCACAGGGTACTCTGCCTTCAAACTCATGTATCATTATACATTGCAAATTCAGGAGTACATTTTTATAAGATCACTATTCAGCCCTTGGAAAAGCTCAGTTTGTTCAAGCCTAAAATGAATTCTTTTCTTCATGACATTGTCGAAATGAAATTTTCTTGATTAACTTTTTACCTTAGTGGTTAATTTAGTATGAACAGTAGGCCTTTCAGCTCTTGTCAGCAAACCAGTTGGCTGATACTTCAACTTTCATATCATTTCAAAGCTCTTTAAATTGTGCAATATAACATTGATGTAGAAGAAGCTTATACAAATCTTGTTTAAGTCCTGGAAAAGGAAATCCACTGTTTATAAGCAATGCCAATGGTCTTATGCCTATTATATCACTTGTGAGCTTTCACTCTGATCAGGAAGAACAAACAATCCTGATAAGATAATTTTCTCACTGTGTGCATAAACTTCTTGTCCTCTCTGCCATGGCATCGGTCCCACTGATGCCATGAGTACCTAGTGAACAGCAACTGAATTGAGAGCTTCAGTTTGGTTTGCACAGATTAGTTGGCCATGAGACAAAGAAAGCTTTCACTTATTGAACGCAGGTAGTCAGACCAAAGGTGAATTTATTCAGTGCTACACTAATGGTTCCTGAAGATATTCAGTAACCTATAAAAAGTTAATTTATGCATTATTTTTGACACTTAAAAGTAATTAAAATTATAAAGTGCCTAAAGTTTATCAGAATCTACAGAGAAGGAGTTCAAGTCTCTTGAGATATTATTTGTTAAATAATAAAATGGGCAGCAGAAGCTACACTCTGGGAATGCTTTTGTACCGTTTCCAAAACTGTGAACAACTAAAATACATCAGTTTCCACTCTCACATCTCCTGTCCTCTTTCAGGGTCTTTAACCCTTTCTTTGCTTGTGCCTGCCAGCCAGGAACCATTCCCCTTCCAGAGCATGGACTTGAGAGAGGAAGGAATACCTGAGGATGCCCAGCATCAGCATGTCCACCTCCACCGCAGCACCTCACTCAGACTGCCACTGCCGAAGCTCGAGTTGACCTTGTACCCTTGAGAAAAGAAACAGGTCTGTAAACTGGTAGCACCATTGAGAATCAACCTAGGTTCACTGAAAATGTTTGAGTTTGGCTACGTATTCCACAGAAAGAACATGCCGTCAACTTTTTATGCTGAAATGCACATGCTACATCAAAGAGGACCAGAAAAAAGTGACATGCTCTGAAATTAGGCTGACTTGCTTATGGGAAAAATGAAGAGTGGTCTCATGACCATCACCCAGGGAATGTTTCGCTGCTTGCCTGTATGCATCCACTGTTTCAGCAGATGAGAAAAGCAGCCTGTTTAGACAAAGACCAGAAGGTGATGTAGATGGAGAAGGATCAATAATGCATGACCTTACTTGTCCCCCTCTCATAGGACGAGTTTGTTGGCATAAATATGTAAGAAAGAGTGAATGGTGTAGCATGTTGATTCAGAGACACTGGTGAATCTCTCTCACCGCACACACACAGAACAGCCTTCCAGCAGACAGCAGTGTGTATGCTGAAAGAGCAGAGTAACAGCCCGGGCCGAGTTCTCACTGTACTTCATTATTCATCAGTTCTACACATTAACAGGTTTAGTCCTGCAGAGGGGGCAAAGCTAGGCCCTCAACTGCATTATAGGACTAAACATTTCCTGCCCCTTGGAAGAAGATGAGCCTTCACAATTACAGTTTTATAATCCTGCAGATGATTCATTGAGCTAAGATTCACTGTCACAGAAGCCTTACTCACATTAACTTTCAAGAAGACTTAAGCATCTAAGTGCCTAGATTACTTTGAAAATGGGATTTAGGGTACATTTGCATGACACAAAGCAGTGTGGTGTTTGAGATACACAGATTAGCTACAAGCACACTGCAGCATGCACTGCTAACTCCTGTCCTGGAAGCAAAGCAGTGGTGTTGCCATACAGACTCTGACTCTGAGCCTAGCTTATTTTGTCTAGTCCAGAGAATCTCAGGGCAGTAGTATAATTGTCTAGTGTTGAAATGTGCTTCTCAGTGCCCTTGTAAAACTGCTTTTTAGAAAAAAAAAATCTATTCTCTCACCACTGAATTAATGATGTATTAATTTGCAAAAGTTACATTAAGAAAGTAATAAAAAGTGATTCTGGCAAGATATTGTAGAATTTGTAAAAACCAATGAGGACAGTGCAAAGCAAGGAAGGGCAGTCAGGAAATTCCAGTCAGGAAGAGGATCGGAAGCTAAATGAGTGATTTATAAAGGCTTGCTCTCATATATGTGAGAAATCCATTCAAGGAGAGGAACACAAATGGACTCCAACCTGTTGTATTGAAAGAATATGCCTTAGCTTAGAGTAAGCAGAACTGCATTTCCAAAAAAGCCCTAGCTGCATCTGTGACCCAGGAGCCCAATTACTGTGGAAGCAGAACATTTTTGGAAGTTTTCGATTTCGCTTGTCAACAGTTTCTGGGTTTCTGGGATATTCTGAGAGCTCGGTGATCTCAGTAGGGCTGCCGACAGACAGGTGGTCATCTCACAAACGAAAGTCTCCCTGACTGGCACGTCGGCAGGCAATTTCACTGCAGAAGCTAGGTACTGTGCAGGCCTGATGGCACGGTGCGAGGGCAGGCCGAGAGCCCCAGAGCTGTCACTCGTGCCATCCCTCTCTGAGCATCAAAGCAGAATTCTTGGTTATCATCTTTTCTAAACAGATCTCAAAAGCTAATCTACCTCCAGGGCTATACATTCAGTATCAGAGGCAGGCTAAGGTATTTGCTGTGAGGGCATAGAAATAGACACAGAAAAAGAGGCAGTTTCCAAAGGCTAACATCAAATGGACATTTTCCTCTTCTTTCAAAACAGGTTTCTGTGCAGGAACATATCCTCTGAATCATCACTAGAAGAAAGCAAACTGTCCTCTGCTTTGCTTTTTAAAATGATTATTTCTCAATGACTTCTGTTTTTAAGTATCTAAAATTAACATTAATCTTATTTAACATAAGTAGCCCTCTCGGGGCAAGGAAAGTTAACCCACTAATGGTGTGCTTTCTGAAAAATTGGTTCCACTGTGTCTCGATCAGTGCAAGCCTCATGAAAGGGTTGTTTGTATTGGAACTAACTTATCATCTCTGCAGAAGTCTGCACAAGCAAAGTTCCCAAATCACCACAAGTTTTTGGCAGTTGTATATTCTTTCAAAAGTGCTGAACTTCGCCTCATGGTTCAGTTTATTAATATTTGCATGAGAAATGAAAAATGAATCTACATCTGAACATAGTGAGTGCCTTTATGAGAAACTGAGAGGGAGCACACACATGGAAGGATAAGCTCAGGACAAAGTTTTCTACTTTTGGTTGTTCTAATGGAAAATGCTATTCCCCAGTCGCTTCCTTGACTCCTACTTATTACACAATGGCCTTTTCCTTTCCAGTTCAGCTCATGCAGGCTTTCATGTTTCCACTGAACAATTTCTTAGATATTTCAGGCCAAAAAAGTTAGATCTGCCTTTTCTAATATGTAGCCAAGTCTAGGCCAGACACTCAGCTGAATAAAACCACAAACTCTCAGTAGAGACTGTATCCCAGAAATTGCACTGCCTCTGTCTACCTACTGATCAGTAAACTGCCACAGTGTCTTTCACCCTGTTCATCTCCTCTGCTTTATTTTCTAACAATAAAACATACCAGAAATCCATTTCCTTTGTTCCTGAACAGTGGAATTCTCATAAACCTTGAGTTGCCAATGTTTGCTCAATGTCACCCTTTCTCAAGCTACATAATTCCTGGGCAAAACTGAACCAATTTTTCCTGGCTGGTTGAGAGTATTCAGTACTTCTTAGGACTGCCATCAGTAGGTGTCACAGGGGAGAAGGACTTCAAGATTTGCACATTCAAGGTTGCACATTGCACAGTGCTCCAGATCACTAATACTCTTTAGATTATGAGCTGAAACATGTTCCTTTCTTGAGACTTCAAAAAGCCCCCAAAGTTATGAGTATAAGGTTTAGTCTAACTGACTTTTTTTTTTTAACAGTTGTTGTTATACTATATTTTCTACGCGCTAAAGAGGGAAATCATTTCAGAAATTCTCATCTTGCATCAGGACATGTCTTTGTAAGACTGGAGTTAGCAATGTTGTGACCTTCTACCGCTCAGTACTGATCCTCATTTCAAGAATCTGGTCAAAGTGTTTGGGACTTGTGCTGCACAAAAAGCTGGTTTTGTAAGCCCAAACAATTCAGTATGGAAGAAAGATCCATAGCAGCAGAAAAGGTGTGAATGGGTGAAGTTTCTTGGTGCAGTGAAGAATAAAGGGAGATGAAAAGAAGTTTACATCCTCCCTGCAGGGCCATTTTTACATTTATTCTAAAACCTGGAAGATCAGCATTGTCATTAACCAGAAATCATGCATGACACCAGCATAGTAGGTTGTTTATTTTTAAGTAGGTTCAGCAAGAGAATTAACTTATGTAAGCCTGAGTCTGTGTGACTTCTGTGCATGCATCTGTGTGTCTGTGTGTGTACAAATTTATGAGAGTATCCATCTGTGCTTAAAGGTAAGCTCAGCTTTTTTTTTTTTTTTTTTTTTTTTTTGGTAATGCTTGAGTCTGTTTTTGTTGCTTCTTGTGTAATACTTATCACTAGTACAGTTAGTTTGGCTGAGTTTTTGAAGCAACAGGAAGACATATAATACACAACAAGATGACTATTAAGCCAAATGGGGAAGAATTAATCCACAAGTTTTGATTACAGAGAGTAGGAATCAGATGCTTACAGTGTAACAGTATTTCTTAGCTCTCTTCTTTCTGATTTTAACCTGGTGATTTTGAAGCACAGCTGGTTTGATTTTCCTAAGGCAGGAACTGAGTCATTTAGCGCTCTCACTGCTTTCTCTCTACCTCTGAGAGAAACTTTTTTCAGTGGCTCTAAGGAAAGCTGTTATCTGCAACAATGCAAGTCTCACATCCATCCTTTCAACTTTTGACTGGGTGTTTTGACAAGTATGGAGCATGCAGTTTCACCTGACACCAAGTCAAAATAGCTGAGTACTATATCTGGAAAATCAGAACCCTCCCCTCCTTTTTTTTTTTTTTTTTTAACCTCTAGCTTCTCCGATATGATAGTAGTAATAGCAGTAATAGTAATAGACAGTAGAAAGAGTAGAAAGTACTAAAAGATAGCAGTAATATTATCAAATTAGTGAAAAACTAGCCAAAGTACAAGCATGTCTTTTTTTGCTACAGTCAACAATAAAAAAAAAAGTTACCTATAGAAGTCTCCCCAGTCATTTCTGACTAGAACAGAGCAAAATCTCTTTCATTTTAGACATTTTTTTGTCAAATGCATCTGTTCTAAACCACAGGAATTACACAAGTGCTATCCACCTGCTCCAGGAAGGAAGGTGGCAGGGTAGGAGCAGCTCCAGGAACTCATAATGAAATACTGCCTTTTCAGAAGTTAATGGGAATATTCTTCAGTGGGAGAAGAATTTCTGCCAGAAATTATGATAATTTAGATTCATATAGGGGAATGGCCCTGTTATTACATTTCTTTGGAGACTAATCGCCATGCGTTGTTCTAGTATCCTAGAGAGCTCCATATTAAATAAATACATATGCATACCAGATTACACAGTAATGAAATCTGCTATGCCCCTATTATCTAGGCTTGACTATTCCTTTTGAAGCAGAAGAACAAAACAAAATAAAACTTTCTGTTTGGATTTGAAACCATGACATTAATATTCTATTTCAGTGTGACAGGCACAAGTTCTGCAGGACTATATTGCACAGTTTCTGCCTTTAGTTTTGCCATAGCTTGAAAAGAACTAGGAACGGTTATTTACTGCATATGTATTTCACACTTCACATTAAATGGAGTGCTTTAGACTTTTTTAGATGCAAAATACATTAATCCATTCAGCTGCATCTGAAAACCCTATGTATGTATTTGCAAGCAGATCATGCTTTAGGAAGCTTCTATAGCTCTTTAATGATTTCAGCATACCTGAGGGCTAGCAGGAATGGGAAAGGCAGTACAGTAAATAATCTCATTCTGATTGAATTTATTAATCAAAGTTGAAAATGTTAAAACTATGATACTTGTTAGTATATAAAACTGGGATTCTGTTTTCAGCAAGCAGAAAGTTTGGTTTTTTCACTTGAATTGGAAGAGACGAGTTTGAGGGTGGGATGTGGGACCTCAGTGCCCAGCACACTCTTTTCAATATCCTAAGAAGAATAGGATTCTACAAATATCTAAGGATACTCTAGCAGAACCCACCTGTATCCCATCTACAGCTCATTCATATTGTCCTTGGAGAGAAGAAAATTTACATGTTCTACCTGTGAAATGCAAGCTAGAGAAGAACACTGATGGTCATTACTGAACTGACCTAAATGACTGCTGCAGAATATTCACTGCCTTTCCTAGTCACTCCTTTTCTTGTTTAGATTCGATCCCCTCAGCTTACTGCAAAAGCGATGGAATGAGCAGGCAGTAAGATGACATGTACTGTGGTTCTTAGCATAAACACAGAATTATATCTTTCTAATTACAGGGGAAACTCAATGAGAGCCAGCTCTCTTCATCTCATATGAATGAAACTTTCATTAAGGCCGATAAAAATGTTCAACCCACATGAAAGAAACTAGAGCCCCCAACCTGAGAAACAAACACTTCTGTATTTTGCTGTTAGCAGGCCTATGAGGATATTGGCCTATGAGCTCATAAAAGAAGAACTCTGAAAACAGAAGGTCAACAGACTTGCAGACTTTCCTGTTCCCTGCCTCAGAGCTCTCCTACTGGGGCTAACTATTGCCCCTAGCTGATTTCCTGACTTGCCATAACCTAATTCCCCTGTTCAGTCTAGCTGTCACATAAGCTGATGGAGAAGGTCTCCCCCTGGAGTTCTCCTTTATTTGGTTCTGCAGTTCTTTGCCAAACTAAACTTTCTTACAGGCTTCCCCAGTTTTTCCTACCACTCTGTGCTTAGTGAGCTGATGGTTGGCTGAGCAACCACTAACTTGACCCCAATCACATTAATATGTTGACTTGACAAATTAATGACAAGTGTACTATTCACCATCTCTTTTCCTGTTTTCCTCTTTCAAAAGATTGCCAAATGGCAGTCATGAAGTCACAACAGAGATGTTGATTTCTTCATCAACAGTCCATGTGTTTTTACTTTTTCCTCGGTTAAGTAAAATAGTAAGATTATTAAGCTGTTAAGAGTTCTGTTCAAAAATGCTCCCAGTCAACAGAAGACAATTTCAACCCTCCAATGGGCATTCAGTATCCACTGTAAAAAGATGATTTCACAGTCTCATTTCTAGCTAAAAAAAGCCCTGCCCACTTGACCCCAGGGTTGTCATATACAACAGAGAGGCCAAGCAGTATACATAATCTGTTTTCTAGGTGGGTTTAGCTTGTCAAGTTAGTATAAGAATGCTGTGCTTTAAGTTTCTGTTTATCTTCTGTGCTTTGAAAGCGAATTTCCAGTTTCTGGACTATCTTTGACTTGCACCATGTTCAGTGTGGTTGTACAGTTCTTTATGTGACTTTCTCCTCAGTGATATTTGACCTAGGTTTGTAATATGAAACAATTAGACAATTACAATTTATCAACTTCTAAGAAAATTGTTCCTTTTCTGTTCCCCAGAATCTTATTCTGGAGAATAAAGGGGATGGTTATGTGGAGGAGAGAGTTATGCAGCTACTTCCTAGCAGATAAAACTACCTCTCTCTCTTTCTCCACAAAATAATTACTTTATCTAATCTTCCTCCTTTTTGTCCTTGCACTAACATCCATTTTTCCAGAGATGGTCTCATTGCTACATATTTAGTTAAACCCTGTGCTCAACTTATATTTAGCTTTGAAGTCTACTACTTCTGTTTAGACCTGAAGAAAGGCTTGGCGCCTAGTCTTTCTAGCCACATCATTTTCTCTAATAGAAAATATTATTGCTACTTATGAATCCTGTCTTGCTTAAATCCTTGGATTACTACAGCTACAGCAACACTGCATACCTGTCAGAAATAACTGAATTACATCTACACACAACATATCACACCAAAAATACATCCAAAATACTGTATCGTGAAAAAAAGAAACTGATTTGACACAATCACTTGTAGCATTTCCAGTTGTAATGAAAACTATGAAGTAGTCTTGACATTTCAGTCTAGCAAGAGGGTTACGTGGGGTGAGTCATGTTCAAAAATGCAACACCACAAAAATAGGTGCACGACTCTCATCATCGCACAGGAGCCAAGAGTGGTCACACAGGAGTGCACAGATGTGTGAGAAATTACAGCACCTACAAAAGCTGTCTTATCAAAACACAGCACTTGTATTCCCACACTAAATTTTCTGCTTATTCAGTGTTCCCAATGATACAAAACTAGTGCTTTAAGCGTAACTCATCTATGAGACATGACTGTATAAAAATAGTAGCTTCTTAGTCAGCACAACTGTTCTCTGTCTGCATTCAGCAACCAAGCTGCTTAGTTCCCAGACAAATACAGTATCTGACTACACTTAGTTTCTATTAGCACTGCAGAGATAACACAAAGATGACTAAATGAAATGAGGGTTCCTTTCTTGTTTGTCTTTGGCAAAATTGTTTATTAAGTTCTATTTTAAGGCACAATTGCTAAAAGCAATAGGATTGCAGAGCAGTCACCTCAAATATGTATATTTGTTACCATTAGCACTGCTACCGAGCCACAGAAAAGAGATTTTAATTTGGATTTTCAAGGCAGAAAAGTACCCCCAGGCTAAAGATAATTTAGCACAACTGATCTACAGATTCAGGAGAAAATATGAACATATACTGCCTCATAAAGCCGTTCTTGGGTAATATGCAGAGGAGAACTATGGTACTATATGAAATATATTGTCCCAGAAAAATTTTGGTGTCTTCATTTACTATTTCAAAGGAGGTGCTTAGGCTCAGGTCCACACAGAGGCTTCAGTGCCTGAAGTGGGTTTTCTATAGACTTGAGGCACTGAGGCTAAGCGTGAGTATGTCAGATTCCTGACTAGTCCCACAAGTGCCTACGGTTTACAGATGCCCAGGTTTTTGCCAGTCAATGCCTGGAGGTGCTTATCATTCTGTTTTGTTGTGTGTCTGTAACTTAAGACATTGGAGCAGAACTTCACACCTTTTTGATGATTCTCATATTTTTGTGTATAAGTGATTACCACGCTGTCTATGACCACTGTGATTTTTAAAATCACATAGCTGATGAAGAGATGGCAGGAAGAGGAAGAAGCTGAACCCAGTTCTGCTCACATCTTTAGAGACTATTGTAACTCAAGGGTACAGGATCAAGAATATATCTATAAGGGGGGATGTGGACATCCACAGGTTGTGGGAATGACTTTCAGGAGGTGGGAAATGAATCAGTTCCAGGTCTGAACCCACAGGAAAGTGTTAGCATGCTATTAAGACATGCATGTCTGCAGGCATCTTTATCCAGGCAACTGTTTCAGGCTGTGAGTCCCAATCTGACATAAGTGTTTGCACGCTATTTAGTCACTCAAATACCTCTAAAAGGAATGAGGCCAAGAAAGAGGACATCATGGAGGAATTGGATAAAGCTTTCTATAAACATGGGAGAAGCCTCACGATGCCAAATCCTGGTTCCCATGGGGAAATTTATCCACCATCACATTTGCTGGAAAGACAACACTGGGAGGCAGAAGCAATCCAGGAGATCTGTGCAGTGCACCAAGGAAAATTTTGTGATGCAACAGCTGTGATGCATCAGCTGAACTAGCCAGCTAGGGGAGGTGCCCTTGCTCACAAATAAGAAAGAACTGATGTGAAAACCTATGGCTGCTTTGGCTGCAGTGACCATGAGATGGTGGAGATTAAGATCCTAAGGGTAATGAGGACAGCAAGTAGCAAAATAATGATCCTAGATTCCAGGTGAGCTGATTTCAGTTTATCGAGGTAAGGTAAGGCTGTCCTGAAGAGCAAAGGGTACTGGAACAGTTGGTTGGCTTTCAAGGACAGCCTCCTGAAAGCACAGGAGTGGTTCATGCCAGTGTGCAAGAGGTGTGGCAGGAGGGAATGAATACTCTGTTTTTGTATACACAAGGTGGAAGATTCTAGCAAAGGTTTCAGGATAGCCAATCTCCCATAGTCCCCCTGAAGGCAATAGAAGAAATTGTTGGAGAAATACAGACTGGATGAGTTGACTACAAAGTGGATGGAAACTTGGCCAGACCACCAAGCTCAAAATATAGTGATTAGTGGTTTGAAGTCCAAGCGGCAGCCAGATACTAGTTGCACTGCTTAGGGGTCAGTGCTGAGGCCAACACTGTTGAATGCATTCTTTAATGACCTGGATGATGGTCACCCTCACCCTAAGAAAGTTTTTGGGTGCCACCAAATTGAGGTGAGTGATCACTTGAGGTTGGGCTGCCAGAGGGACCCTGACAAGCTGGTGGAATGGGCTGACAGAAACCTCATGAAACTCAGAGGCAAATGTAAAGTTGTATAGCTAGGACTGACTAACCCCTTGCACTAGGGCAGACATGCTGCATGGAAGGCAGCTTTGCAGAAAAGGACCTGGGTGTCCTGGTGGACAACAAACTGAACAAGAGCCAGCAGTATTCCCAACAAGCCAACAGCATCCTGGACTACATTAGCAAGACTGTAATGTTCAAGGGAAGTGATTATCTGGCACTTGTGAAATGGCATCTGGAGTAATATGTCCAGTTTTGTTCTCCTTAGTACATACCGAAGTCCAGTGGAGGGCCACCAAGATGATGAGGGGATCAAGGAAGTACAAAGAGAAATGGACAGAATTTTTCTTCAGACTGAAGGAGAGAAGGCTAAGGGGGGCTTTAATTGTTGTTTTCTCCATAAACCCCTCCTCTCCTCCCTCCTGCCAACGTAGAAAATGGAGCCAAATTCTTCCCAGAGGTGTACGGCAAAATAATGAGATGTCATGAACACAAATTGCAGCAAGGGAAATTCTCTGTAGATACAAGGAAAGCCAGAAAAGCTGTGGAATCTCCATCCTCAGACACAGTCAAAATTCAACCAGTCAAGGTCCTGAACAGTCTGATCCAATAGGTTAGCCTGCTTAGAGCAGCAGGTTGGGTTAGATAACCTGAAGAGGTAAATTCCTATGTAAATTATTCTACAATTCTATGAGTTAAGATATACTCTTCTCCTCAGCATCTCCAATTGACTGTAATAAGTTGCCCCCCTTAAAGTTGCTAGCTCCTCTGACTCCAGTTTGGAGGTGATACAGCTCTTACTACCTTTACAATCAGACCTCTGAGTTTTATAATACTGAAAGCCATTTAGAAACAATGCAGCATGTACCATAACCCTAGTATCCAGAACCAAAATATCTATACCAATCCAACTCTGTTATAGCCTGGAAACATGGATTCACAACACAAAGGCTGCAGAATCACATCCTGTACTATGATTTAGTTACTAGCACCAATGCTGAGACCGGTCTGTGTGTTTGTGGATATATACCCTAAGGATTCTGAGGACTGGAGTAGTCAGTGCATGGAGATTTAAAGCAGCCACAGTGGTGAAAATGGGAAGAAAGAGAACACGTTTCAATTTAAAATCACAACTTGAGGGTGATTCCTGTTAATTAAGTTACTCTTGTGGTTGCATCTGTGGTTTATCTTCTGTCTTTTGGTTACAGCATTTACTTGCTACAAAGCCTTGGCAACCACAGCCAAGTCTGCAGTTATCTTTAAAACTTGAAACATGAATATAACACCTATAACTAGGTTTTGGAAATTTTATTCATCCTGAATAGAGTCTGGATAGAAGAACTAGAATCAAAGACATGTCTTGAAGATTCAGCTATAGATCAGTGTGAGCTAGACTGGCATAATGAGACTCAAAGTGTTCACCCACTTCTAGGTGGACAAAATAAACTCCTGGCTCATCAGCTTTACACTGCAAGTTGGTTAACTGTTTGCTATAGCAGACCACATTATAGGGAACAAAAGCAACTTTTTTGTCTTTTGACCCAGGACTGCTACTTTTCACCAATATACCTATGTTTTAAAATCATTCCTAATTTCTCACACCTCTTTTCTGCATCTTTAGATTACAAGATGACAGTGGGGAGTTCCTAGAGGAAAAACAATACCTATCAAATATTCAAAAACCCCCAAAAATCCATCTTGGATTTTTTATATGTATTTGTTGCTCTTCTTACTCAATGAATTACCTGGAAACATGAGTGAACTTGTCTTTTGTGAGAATGCTTAACACATAAACCAAAATGCATCTAGCTGGTTACTTTAAAAAATAGCTTTTCTACTTAATTTGTTTTCTCGCCTGTGCACATTAAACACTACTCTGAGTAGACTGCTGGCTGGGTGCCACTCAGACAAGTAAAGGCACTGAGACTGTGAAATAAATAATCTAATGATTTTATCAGGCATTTTATGTTGCAGCATGTTTAAACATACCGAAGGAAAGTAGATTAATGGGTCTTTTTATCTAGCTATTTTTAAAATAATTGCAGCCTAAGCCAAGTAAAATGAAGGTTCCCTCTTAGAAACCTCTGTTAATTCAACCTACATTACGTTCATTTATCCATTGTTCTTCATAACAAGATCACTAGTGAGTCATAGCTATTTTTTTCCCCTCAGAATTAGCAGTGATAACCATGCAAAACTCTTGTAACCAACTGGAGATATCAGGGTCAGTTTTCAATTTTTGGTCTGATTCCTTTGTGCTGCTCCAAAGTCAAGCCAATAGGAGCAACAGTAGCTGAATCCATAATGAGCCAACTTTAAAACCATGCCAGACTTTTTTTTGACAATTAAATACAAATGCAACTGTGAATCCATTTTGTATCTTCATATAAAACTGGCCCATTACATATTAACACCACAAGAGGGAAAACATTCTTTGCTTAGTCACAAGAATATTGAACACTGACTGATGTCTAAATTACTGCACCTATATTGCTCTGAAAACTATCCTAAGCAATGGCCCATAGACCTAAATACGTGTCTGTATATGATACTTGCCTTGCTCGAGGTAGGCTGTGCTCATGTTCCAGAGAGGATAGAGGAAAACCTACTGCCTAGAAAACCCCCAAGGATGCATTAACTTGCAGGCCTGCCAATCTCAAGGCTTCCAGCTATCTCAGCCTTTGCAATAACTTCAAGCAGATGAGCTAAAGATGGTTTTGCCTTACAGGATACTTGGAGTCTATTCTAGGCTCTGGCATTACCTAAACTTTGGACAATCTGAGCTGGAGTTAAATGCAAACTGGATGCTCAAAAGACTCATGAATAGCACTAGTCATTGGTCCACCAGGCACTCTGGAATTCATACTTCAGCTAGGGGTAGATATAGCTTGTGAGGTCAAAATGTGACCCAGAGAACAAACGGAGGAAAACATTAACTTAAATGTCCAAAATTCCCTGTGACCTCATGGAAATAAAGACAGCTTGGCTCTTCCATACATTTTTCATCTTTTTCTCTCCATTTTTCTGCATTTGGTTTTTTTATGCTTTTCCTTCAGTTGCAAAACTTTGTTTAATGTCTTACAACTTCTTATTTTGATTATTAAATCACGAGCAACTTAATACTCCACATCTCATCTCACTTAATTTAGCTTGACATTAATGACTTTATGACAAGCTCAGTAGGCACGCAGCGGAAAAAGGTAAGTCAAGATGACTCCCATCTCTTGTTACTGCTTTAAATTGCATGATGTATCAATATTTACATCCAGGCAAAGTAAACTACTATTTTGTTTTGGTAGCTTGCTGTATTGACTTTCACTGATGCAAATGGTTCTATGAGATCACAAAATCATAGAATCATTCAGGTTCAGTGGGACCTCAAGAAGGTCTCTAGTGCAGCCTTCTGCTCAAAGCTGGGTCAACATGGAATTCAGACCAGGTTGCTCGATTTCACAGCCTCTCTGTGTAACCTGTTCCCATGAAGAATTATCCTCATAGTGACAATTTTTTCCTCCTATCCAGTTAGAATCTTTCCTGTTTCAATTTATCTTTGTTTCTCATTCTCCCACGGTGCAGCTCAGCCTGCACAGTAATCTCCTCCTAAATATTGAAAGGCTGCTGTTATGAGCAATCTCTTCTCCAGGCTGAACAAGACCACTTTCCTCAGACTCTCCTCACAGGGCAAATGCTTCAGCTCCCAGCAATCTTGGTGGCCCTCCACTGAACTTGCTGCAGTTTATCAACATCTTTTCGTAACAGGGGCCCAAAACTAGTTGCAGTATTCCAAAGGAGGTCTAATAAGTGCTGCCTAAAGGAGTATAATCACTTCCTATGGCAATGCTCCTGTTGACATAGATCAGTATGCAGTTAGCCTTCAGATGAAGAGCAGTACAAAACAATGTTTTTAATTTTGCTCTTACTCATGAAGGCTAAGTTTAGGTAAGACACTAAAGTGCACTGATACCATGTGAAATCTTGCCTGTGTGTATACCTATTTTCTGGATAGCCAGAAGGCATCAAAACTTTCAGCATGATACTACATTCACTTTTTTTGGTGAAATTAAATGAAAATCTTTTCAAAGTTTTTATTCAAGAAGGTAGCACTAATGTGCCACAGTGGGCCATACTTTAAAGCATTTTTTATTTTTTGCTAATTAAAACCTTAGCTTTCCAGACAAGCTACAATATAAGTCATTGATACAAGATAGACATGGACCCTAAGAAGTCTCCTACTGTGCTTGGCAAGTCTCAGAGTATAAAACTCCTAACTGTGTTTTACACCTACAGTCTTAGAGCTTTGGCAGACATTTTACAATGGGGAGATCTGAAGGTAGGTAAAGTTTCTGGCATTAGACTAGAGTGTAGTGTTTAATGCTCAGATCCATCGGCAAGCTGAAACATGGTTTAGAGAAGGATAACTTTGTTGTTTTTTCTCACAATGTCCTATAGAGTGCATGCCAACACTTACAGAGCCAAATTCTGCAGTCAACTATACCAAAGTAAATCCAGAAGGACTTCAATGAAGTTCATTGAATTACATCAGATTCATGTTTATGTTGTTCAGATGAAAAATGCTCCTTAATTTCTAAGACAAGCTGGTCACAAGGTGCTATGAACACACAGTCATTCAAAGCCTAGAGATTTATCAAAAATGTTGGTCTTGCAGAGTGCTCTAACAGTTCCTGGGTCAGGGCCTAGACTGCAGATTATCAAGTTGCCACGTGTGGGGTATGGCAGAGCAATTATCCCTGTTCAGAAGCTTAGCCAACTTTGACTGCAAGATTATGCATCACAGCTTAAGCCTCTCCCATTTAGGTTCTGGCTTTGTAAGTTGGTTGGCTGACAGCATTCACAGAGACAGATACCAACATGGACTCCAGTTTAGTATGTACTAACTTATTATGCCACAGCAACTTTATCATGCCTCTGAGTCCTGAATTTTCCCTCTTTTTTAGAAAAAAAAAATCAACAAGGAGCGCTATATATCCCCCATGACAAAGTCTGTGAACACTAAGCTGTATAGGTTGTAGCTATATCAATGTGTAGCTACACCAGCTGTAAAAAGGTGAGGGGGGGTGCTGTTAAGTTCATCACCCCGTGAAGGAAATAACCCCATGTTTTGGGAAAGCAAAAAACATTTGGCTTAGCTGAGTGTTGCTGGTTTTCCTGCCCAGATCTGGCCCAGCAGTGTTCGGTTAGCATTCACACTACCCCTCACCACTGCTCATGCAGGCAGCTGTGCTGACTTACCAGCACTCCTAGAAGTGCTGGGGGATCCTTGCAGTGTTGGCCTCCCTCTTCCCACTCTTCCCTATCAGGGAGGAATTTATGAGGTCTGCCAGACTGCTCCCCTCCTGCAGATGTCCCACTATTCTTATCCCAGTACTGACCATCCTGTGTACATCACACACAGAGATCAGGCCAATGGTAACACCAAGTCCTCTCTTGAAGATGAGGTTTATGTAATATAATTTCATGATGATTATCATGAAAGTCTCAGACTAGCAAAAGAGGAAAGCTGGGAAATCATGGATAGATGAGAAGACAGGAGTGGCTTATTTGACAGCGGGAAGCAGACTGCTTCGCTCCTCTTTTCAGAGATGCTTTGCACTGACTCCACTTTGGCCCAGATACCATTCACTAGTTTGCAACAACCCAGGTGGCAAACACTGGAATCTTTTGCCCAAGGGGATCCAAGCCTACACTACCTGGGTAATGCACTAATCACCAAGGCTCCATAGGCTGGGCAAGGAAGAACACTCCAAAAACCCTAATGAATTTATGCTTCCAGGCATCCAAGAATGATAAATTCACAAGCTATTCCAGCCCACTGACGAGGATGGGGAGTTCTGTGTTTGGGCCTCAGACTTCATCTGCACCTTACATTCAACATCCATTTGCGTCAGTGGGCCAGTGAGCAGGAACCAGAACCCAGGGCTCTCTCCTCGATGAGTGGCCTAACCACTCGCCTACAGAAATACACTTCTCTTAGCACTTTCTTTCTCTCCCTTTACATTTCTACGGAGTAGAGAGCAAACACCTCAGTGAAAGGGGCAGAGATGATGCATCCACAGCTGAGCTGATAGTCTGAAGAACAGAACTTGGAGATTTGAGTTTGATCTCTCTCCTGTACAAATGAGAGGCAGATGTTTGTCAAACAGCTGGGGTGAGAAAACATTTGCTTCTGAGATATGTTCGGGCAGAGAAATATGTTACCATGTTTGATAACTACATTTATAAATTATCAGGTGGGATTTCTCTGGAAAACTGGTAACACACTAGAACACTTGACATTATCCAAACGTCCACATGTCTATTGCCTTGTATATTATTTAATATGAGAGTATGCATGGTTCCTCTACAAGGAACAATTTGGATTAGGCAGGAAGGGATTGGCTGAATAGGAGCAAAGGATTAGAAAACACTTCTAAGTACCCAAGGTACGTAGTTCTAAACAGAGCTGTTAAGAGCATTTTCATACGTTTCCAAAGACTAGACTTAAAAAGTCAGTGGAGGTGAAAGATTGAGTGAGTCACTGGGGCCACATTTGGATTGGATAATTCAGGCAGCCAGGCTGAGAATAAAGGAGACAGAGGAATTTCCTGAGAAAAAGGCATCTGCCAAATGCCATTAAGTTCAGAACTGAGAGACAGGCTGCTACTGTGAACCTTGGGCCTCCTGTCGTAAAGTTTGATAGACATCTTCAGTAAGAACCAAGCCACTAGAAAAGTATGCAACTGGTGGTGCACAGAATGTGCTCACAAGATGAGCAATTTTATATCTGATTTATTTGCAACTTGGTGTCTTAAGTCTAATAACTAGAAGCCAAACTTCAAAAGTCTTTCTGAATAAAGCTCTGTTTTGTTGCTCCATTCAACTTGTGTGATAGCATAGGGCAAAGGTGAGCAAGACTGAAAGAAACGAGCTGGGTTGCTTTGTCTGCTCAGACACAATGAATAAGGCACTCTGAAGGACTAGGATCCCACAGTATGCCTACCAGGTTCAGGCTCTGTGGAGTACATCTTCCCAGACTGAAAAGGGCCACAGAGTTGGAGCTGATATTGTCAAACCTTGAACGCTGGAGTTCCTTCAGCAATCACCTTTCTGCAAGGAATAAATGGCAGAGAGATACCCCCAAAACCAGAAAGATCCAAAACATCACAAGACTCAGATCTTGTATTTTCTGTAGCACACTAACTACTGGGCTTTCAAACAAAAGTGGTCACCTGTGCATTGGATCCACCTGGACAGTGCTTTTGGCTGTTCAGGCCTGTACTTTGTCTGGTCCCAAAAAGCACCCTCTATCTTCCTATTAACATAAAGTTGAGAAAGAACAGGGACTGAAACATGAAAAAGTGAGTTGAGAATGTAACCTTTAAACTATAACTCATTTCCAGAGACAGTCAACAAGAAATACCAACTGTCCTTTCTGCAAGAAGTCAGCAAAATAAGAAAAATACACAGGATAAGAGGAAAACTTGGAAAAAATCTTCTAGTTGTACTGTCTACATCCATAACACCACTCAAACAATTCAATAGGGATATATTCTTGTATAGCATATCCCAACCATTATTAGCTCATATTAAATAACACAGCAAAACAAACGCTGGGCTACCAATAATTTTCTAAAACAGCAAGCTTGCCTTTTCAGTGCATTGCCCAGATAAATAATGTTGAAGATTTTTTCAGTCTTTTTAAGGATTTGTTAACATCACACAAAGAGAAACACCTAGAAAGATTCTCTTATTCATTACATTTCTTTTTGCCATTCCTGTGACCTTTTACAATGTTAGCTGTCAAAATGAAATTCATTTTGTGGGACCATCATAGGATATCTAATGAGTCTTCATAGTCTAATGAGTTCCCACTAGTAGGGCTCAGTCATTTACTGAAAGAAACTGCAGATTAATTTATACTGATTATTCTTCCTTTTCCAAACACTGATTAAAGACTGCTGCTTTGTTAGTCAGACTCAGGTGCACAGTTGCAACTAGACAATCACTTAAGGTTACTGCTCAGCAGTATACCAGCTGCATACCCTAACATCATTAAAGAGGTATATATTATGCCACTGGTGAGACAGAAGAATAAATAAGAACTACAAAACCTTTATTAGTTTTACACAGAGTAACTACATCATCAGTTTTTCTCTCCACAAGATTCAGTTGTGTAACAATTCAGGGCTGTTTCTTAGGTGAGGTATTTAAAGAAAGGGGAGATGATATTCAGTTAAGCTCACTATTGGATTCACTATCGCTGGCCAAGCCAACATTCTTGTGAACCTCTCAGTTCTGATGCAATCCCAGAAATACAATCAGTATAATATATTACTTACAGCTCTATCACCCTGAGCTGCTTTCTCAGCACATCTCATTGATGGATCTGTCAGTAACAGCGAGGAAGATTTCCAGAAGAAAAAATAGTTAGAGAAAGAGATGTTGCTGATACTCTCTCATTTGAGCCAAGGTGTTGAACCAGCCTAGAGGCTTTCTCCCAACAAGAAGCAATGTTCATGAACCTGCCTTACTTCCAGGATAGGAGAAACTATGCACCTACATGCTTACCTTTAAAGAGTACATGCCACTATTTGAACTCTGGTCCAAGACAAGCCCCGCCCAGACAACTGCCATTAATTAACTCTGGCTGCAGTTAGCCAGCTGAGCTCATCTAACACACTCACTCAACCAAAACACCCCGTGTCCCTGGGGAGTGGGTTCTGCTTCTTCCTCTCTTGGCTCTAGCTCTGTCCTCACCCTGCTTGTGACTGTAGGGCCCTGCCCTCTCCTTTGTGCCACCTCTGACTTATTGGTGAGCCAGTTCAGCTCACCAAACCGGCAGAAAAAATGATCATTTTTCTGGTCTGGATGAGTTTTGTGTCACTTCAGTAGCTGAATTAGCTCGCTACTGGGAGTCCAAAGAAAGCTGCAGCTGGTGGAAGGGAGGAGCTGTTGTGCATGGCTGGGAGCAGGGAAGGTGCAGCTGAGCGAGGGGAATAGGACCAGTCATCTAGCAACAACAAACTGTTAGATTGGCTTAGCCTGTCTCTGCTAATCACAGCCTGAACACCTCTGGCAGATTTTGTTAGGGAAATCCCAGTTACAGTACCTGCTGCTTTGGAAAAAATGCAGGATTCCAGAAAGATCTGCATTCAATGGAGTGCTTAAATTGAGAATATTTTCAGAAAAAAATAATAGTGCATTACAATCTTTCTGAATGAAAAATAAAATATAATAGAAAGGTATACTCAACCATCAACAAAAAAGTCAAGCCAGAATCTGCAACAAAGATGTTATGGGAAGATCTAATACAATGAACTTCAGTGATATAAGGATTCATATCAAAGCAAGGCCTAAGTGAGTATGTACATACCCCATGCTTCAAGCCTTTCTTCATCCTACATTTATGGGAGACAAAATTCAAGAAAAAATCCCCAACCTGTTCAAAATTGAATAAAATCACCTCTTACAGCTAAGTATAGCTTTCTTGGCTGGCTAGAAGAAATCCTATGAACTAGATAAGGACACATTTACACTGTAAAAGCCTCTATTCAGTGTGAAAGAATGCACTAGCAAGCTTGTGTCTGAGGCCAAAAAGCTAATGTGTAAAGCTTTTTGAATTTGAAGAGTTCTGTGTTACAAACTGGATCTGAAAAATGCAGCTGACAAGTGTCTTAAATTCTTGAGGTATCCGAACGATCATTCTGCCCAGCAGCAGTTTTACAGCATCAATGAGAGCCTGTGCTCAGCTGAAAAGCCATCAGGGTGACTCAGCACTCAGGTCATTCTATATTAGATGTGCTATCTCCTGGAGAAGAGAAAATCTTTTCAGGTAAACCGACTGGGGTTGTCTCAAATAACCCCTTTTTTATCTTTCTGTTATGTCTGCTAGAAACCTGACCTCAGCCTGCTACTGAAGGAACAAAAGATCTTGCAGAGCTGAGCATGGACTTAGGGTTACACTTTAGGCATGGCTGCCACATAAAACCCTGTTGTGGGTAATCAAAAGCCTGTAACAGTCAAAAGAAATTTTTGCAAAATGAAAGTTTCGTATTGCTGCAAGTGGCTAGCAATGGGAATGCATTTCATCTACAGGACGTTGTCACCGAGTGGATAGTTCAGGGACTTGCTAAGCACTGTGCAACAAATTTCACTATCATCTCCTTCATGGTGGGGAATGCTGCCACTCTGCCTGTGCCTGCCCAGCAACCTGAGCATCATCTTTGACTCAGATCTCACACCCCACATCCAGCCTGTGCCTAAATTTCACAGATTGTTTTTGCAGAGCATCTCTTAAGTCTTTCCATGTGTCAGCATTGTCATCATGCAGGTTCTCCTCATTTTCTGTCTGGAACAGCAAAACATCCTTGCTTTGCCCTTAGTACTTGCAGTTATTCTTCCTAAAGCCTCTTCTGAATGTTCCTACACAGACATTCCCTAATCTGCTGTTTTGGCCATATCATACTTCTCTTTGAATTTCTCTAGTGATTCCCTCTTCCTTATTGCACCTAATGCTTGTTTACACTCTCCAGGTCATCATTACATACCCTGCCCATTTACCACCTCTCACTCAGTACAGAAAAGAGGTCAACTCCTTCCACGAGCCATCCCAGGGTGCTAGTCTATATTGTCCTCTGTCTTCTGAAAAAAGCATCCTTTGGGTTTTCTTCCATTCTGAAACAAGCACCCTTTATGTTTTCTTCCATTCTGCTTTGAGAATTGTCCTGTACAAATCTGCAAAGCTGTCTCACTACTGTCCTTCAAATTCCTCAGTTCTCTACTAGTGTGAAGCCTATGAAAAACTCTACAAGATTTAAGCTGTCAGTGCACTAAGGATTGCACATCCATAGGACTGACAGCATGACATTTGGTTACCTAAACAGTGTCATTTTAGATATTGTGGGCTTTCCACCACTGCTCCAAAGGGGTGCCACAGTCCCTCTAAGTCCTGTGTCAGCCCTGCCAATGCTGTGCAGCTGGCTGGGTGCAGGAAGGCATCCCAAATGACATTGGACACCTACATTTGGGCAAATGAATCCCACCCATATTGTCTTGTTTCCATGTATTGCCTCCCTTGCCTACATCCATAATTGCAATAAATGAGATTCAGGACAGAGTGAAATGTAGCAAAAGTACTCAAACAAGCCATGAGGACCAGAAGTCCTTGACATTAATGCATATGACAAAGGTTGCTACTTACAGGCTGGTGCTCCAGCAGGAGTGTGAGCAGTGGCTGGGACGTGGTAACTGTAAGAGGTGGAATATTCATCTCTCAAAGGACAAGCGAGGTGCTGCAAGAGAGCCTGGAGTTTTTGTGGCTGTAATCGGCTGCCCTTCTGTTAATATTACATCTCTTCAATAAAATGAAGGCACAATCTGCATATTTGCTGTTTCCTGCCTCTAGTATATCACTAGGAATGCACCACAGGTCACACTAGCACAATTTTGCATGAATATTCATTAGGAATTTAATTCCAGACTCTGTTCATTCCATGTGCATCCTGATCATGATCATTTTACACAACATTCTAACAAAGCTTTTTATGAGCAGGAGAAAAAGAGCAATTTAGAGCCTATTTGAGCAGGTGTTTACAGAAAATGGTCTCTGAATGTGTAAATGTGGATTCATAATTAAAAACTGATTTGCAAGGGTTGCAATAATTCATCACAAAATATACACACTTCACCTTTCCAAGCAAAGAAACTGAAAATGGACACCAACAAGACTAACATACGTGCACTGAAATTTAGAGGTTTTTCACGTATTTTTAATCAAATTCTTTTTGAAGCATAATTGCTGCATGTTTGATACAGGCAATGATTTTATTGAAATTGTATGTACACCCAGCGCAAATATTTCAATAATCCCAAGCCTTTATTTGGCTCCCTAACCATTTTAATGGCTTCTTCCACATTTGTCGCTGGGAATATCATATGCCCACACAAACGGTTTTGTTGTGGGGGCCTTTTGTTGGTTCTGTTCTTGCTTTATGGACGAGCTGCTTAACTGAACTCGGTAGAATACAGTGTGCATTCAGACCCTTCCTAAATATAAGATGCATTTGAAATGATACTCATATAGTGCCTGCACTGTAAAACACAGGTACTCACTGTTCCATATGTAGAGCATTTAAATCCAGCCAATAAAAGCAATCACAATATTTGCAACTGTTATGTGTTTGTATAATTCCAGCATCAAGACAATCTGAGGATGAGTCTTACTGTCTCAGATAAACTGGTCTGTCACTTTCACTTGTTTTCTCTATAAATAGTCAGGTTTTTGCCTTGCTAATGCTTCATTCATCTCAAAGATACATTTCATCTTTCCTTACTAGATCAAATTCATGGGGTTTTCGTGAAGATCAGCCAACAAGACAGACTGTGACACAGATTTTCAGTATGCTGCAGGAAAATGTGTGAAATCAGTAAAGTACCTTTTCTGAATTTTCTATGTTGCATTACAAACCAGATAACAGGCAAAATGTTTGTTTTAAGTGTACACAAAAGATAATTTTTCAATTGAAGAGATCAATGCATTATAGTGAAAAAAAATCTGGGAAAGTAAAAAAAACTTTTGCCAACAGAATATAAATAACATAAAAAGGATGCTGTTGAAAAACATAGGATGACAAAATTAAAACTGTGATGTTCACAATGAGCCACTTTTCTGTGAACATAGCTTTTTATTTGCATATAGCTATGAATTGTGCATTGGTAGGTGCAGTCCATATCTTTTCATACTTCGTATGTTGATATTTTTCACCGATAATATCAGATGGGACTCACTGGAGGAGGAATGGTTTTTAAGCTTAGGGGTGTAGGGTTTGTGATAAAGTGCTGAAGGAGATTTTGTGTGACTGATAGTTTTTACATAATTGAGGTTGTTGCTCAGTTTTGAGCGCTTTTTTCTGCTAATTTTAACTGCACAGGCACAACTATACTTATAAATAAATAGAATTATTTAGATGCAGTTTTACTCTATGGTAAGGGCTGTGTTAGCTTCTTGTAGCTTCTTTCCAAATCTCCGCCTTTTTGCTAAATACAAGTGCACAGACAGAAATTTAGAAATCTAAAAAATTGGAATAGTCCCCTTGTCCTTTTCCCATAATCTTCCTGGCCAAAAAAAAAAAAAAGAAAAGAAAAAAAAGGAAAAAAAAGGTCTTTGCATTTGGAAACAGTGTTTTCTCCTGTGGTTCTTACACAACAGGATAATCCTGAAAGCTAGGAAGTGGTCAGCAAATACATGCAAAGACACCAAACATACAAAATCTCATTGTCTTACGCATGGTGTTCTTACAGCTCAGCATGTATGACACCCCAAAGGCCTCAGTCCCAACAGCTGATGCTCTTTTTTTAAGAACACACAAAAGCATTTGTTCCTAAACACTTTGCTTCATATATAGGACCAGACAGCAATAGCCAGGCATGCATATAGTAACAACTAACAATATTAGGAATAAAAATATCTGTAATAGCCTTTAGTTCAAATTCATTTAAAACACCTCAAAAGGAAGATGAGATTTTTACTGCCTTTTTGCAGGTGCAAAACCAAGAACACAGGGCTCTGAAACCAGCTGCCAAGCAGGAGCCAGTGGACTGGTAGCCAAGCTGGGAAGAGAATCCAGAGCTCTGCTCTGCCACTGGTATTGCACTGGCTCTGCCACAAACAGTTTTGCCTTTATGGTAGACACATTGGTGAGATTTAATAGGCTCCCCAGTCCCTCCTTCCTCTGTTGAATGCCACTGAAGTACCAACAGAGACAGATAATCTTTTGAACAGCAACCATGAGGTGTAACTAGAGAAGAGACTATGGCAAAATGCTGCTTTGAAGCATTCCTGAACTTTGAAGGTGAGATGTAAAATCGAACTCTGGTTGAAGCCACATCTGCTTAGCAAAAACTCTTGGAAGGCACAGGCATTCTGTTTGAAAAAGCTATTTTTGGCTCCCTCTGACAGCTATGACTGACTTTCTCAAATAATTTTCTTGTATCAATTTAAAGCACGTGTGGTTTCATTCAAAGGAAACTGTGGCAAGTGTGGTGAGCTTCCTAGAAAGAGCATGATTCAGAAAAGGTTGCGAACGGTATGCAAATCTGACAACTGCTTGCTGGATTATTTCTCTTTAGTATGTACATTTCTTTACAGGACACAGGCCTCTTTAAAAGTATATAAGATCAATTATTGTTCCATCAGAATAAGTGAGGTGCTAGCTTGGGGTCATTGTTTGTTTTAGATACACAGCTAGTGAGGCTGATAAGTCACTTCTATGTAGGTGAAACATGCACTGACTTGATAAAATTGTGACATTGCAACACAAACAACCTGCAGTCTGACCAAGCTAGAGTTACTTAACCACTTCAGCTAAAATCCCAGTACTATTAAAAATTTACAAGTATCATAAGAAAAACAATGCTGCAAAAATTCCATCCACTTCTGTCCTTGTTTGACAGCATTTCAGTGTTTTGCAAATGATACAATAAAAGAAGGATACTAGACTGATGGGTCTTTAAAGACCTGGGAAAAAAGACTGGGCTACAGTCTGTGTGAGTGATTTTTCTCTGATCATTTTATTATAGAATGAATTATTTAAATCTAAATGGAATTTATTTTGGAAAAATTCCCCTAAAGCACTTATACTATATGCTTGCTTGTCATACACTTTATAACTGAATGGGGAGAAAGGGAGGTGGTAGAAGATTAGTCCAATGTAAAACCAATGCAACTTGTAAATTGTAAATTCTGGACATATGGAATGGAAATTAATCATTAGGAAACACTGAAGAGAGGGGTCTGGCTGAAATCCTTTCCCTTCTGGACGAGACAGCTCCTTGAGATGGGGATTCATAGCCCAGAACTCTTTCAATGCTTATCTCGTTCCCTTGAGCACAGATGCCTATTCCTCAGCATCTTGCTCATCTTCTGTATAATGGCATGATGACTAAGGTGCTCACTCAGAAAACAGAAGCTATATTTCCTAGGCTTTTCTCAGCATAGGATGATTCAAAGTTATATACTAATTTCTCAGAAGACAAAAATAGCTTAATGTTAGATTATAAAATAGATGCAGATTTATAACCAATACCTGCCTGGCTTGTCAACTACATCAATGACATATCTTCCCCTGTAAATCAGTTCTGACCTTAATTTTCTTGTGTTTTCTTTCTCTTCTGCTTTATCCCAGTGTCTTTGTCCAGTCAGCTCCAGGACCCATGTTAGTCCATTCCTACATTTCATCCAAAAAATCACAGGTCCAGACTTCTTGGCCAGCTAGTACCCAGACATTATCTTCCGTCTGAAACACTGCCAACCTCTGCTTGCAGTCTCTCTTAAGCTGTTTCTCTCAGTCTGCTCTTTTGCCTCCTTCTCAGATTAGCTGCATGTCTTCTGCTTTTATAACAAACATCTTCCTGCTCCATGTTGTCTGTACCCAAGTGAGACAAGACACATGGAGCAAAAAAGAGACACCCTCTGACTTCTAGAGATCAAATATTTTCTCATAAAAAGCATGAAATGTTGTGGCATTTTTTTGGTAAGATATTTAAACTATTTAACTTTCAGCAGGCCAAAATTCCCTGTGTCTTTGAAGCATTTTTTGAGCTTCTTTATGTATATTTTGGATTTGGAGGATTTGGGAGGAGGAAGGTGTGTTAGCACATTCCCAGGACAAGTATTTTAATTATTTTGAGCACACAAATGGATCAAAGCCAGAAACAAATAGAAAATAAATGCTACAACTCATGCTGCAATTTTTCTAAAATAAGCATGTCACAGTGAAGAAATTCCATGCATTCTGACCACTTAATTGTGTGTTTCTGTGCCTATGGTTTTGAATACCATCTGTGTAGTTATTGTCAAGTAACCATACAGTCAATGTGCAAATAAGGTAGACAGTGACAACTTCCAGGGAAATGCATGCCTAGGAAAATCCAGGCAGTTTGGCATCAGTAATTTCACAGCATCACTGCACCTGGGGTGGCTGAAACTGTCTACTTCACTATCATGAATACAGAGCATAAGGATTGATCTAGAGCAGGAAATTATGTTTATTTATCACAGACATTCATTTACTAAATTAAAGGGTCATGCATTGTGTTGCATATATTTTTCACAGCTCAAAATTCATGGTGGAAAGTCCATCTTTCTACAAAATGTATCAGCTCTAAGAAAAGGAACATGTAAGAACAGTACATCATTGTCTCAGAGTAGCAAATCACACTGCACTGATTTTAACAAATACAGTCAATCCTCTGCTATTTCACTTGTCTCAGCTGCTGCCAAGTCAGGCTACAAGATGAGATCTGCCCGGTACTGAACAGCATTTCTAGTAGCATGTCTATCTTATCCCTTCATCCTTGGTTGGACTCAAGTTTTGCTTCTGGATGTCCATCTCCAATCCAATTGCTAATGCTACACTATACATTACAAATGGTATTATAGAACATTTAAAACATTTCTGCAATGTAATCTTTTAAGTGTTCTCAAACCAATGACAATTCAGTGGATATTTGTTTAACATCTGGCATGTTTGACCTTTCTGAGAAATCATCATATGAAGCAATCCACTAACAGAATTTTCTTTATTCTGTATCTTTTCACTGATCCTCTGCTACTAGGCACTCTTGGAAACAGAACGTTGGAACAGAGGGATCGAGTGATATTTTACATGTACTGAACTGGATTAATAAACTAATGTAACTCTGTTATTCAACTGTGAAAAATAGATTGCTCTACAATTCATAGATGCAAATAGAATGGTAAAGAAATTTCAGTCAATTGTAATTTAAAATAAATTTACAGTACAAAGCTGGCATGAAAACCATATTATCTTACTTCAATGGCAATACATGATATGTTTTTAACAATGGAATACAGACTTCATTTTATGATTCATTCACAGAATATTGTCATCACATAAGCTGTACTCTGTAATTTATACTGTAGTGCTCAGTTTTGAGTTATGGAAACTTCAGCACTGAATTATGTTTACAAACATTGAAAATGCAGTTACGCATCTAAAGGAAGAAAACAAATTGTTCAACAATGTGAATAGGAAACAGATTTCTAACAGATCTTTGGATTCAAGAGTCTAAAGCACCTGCCTAAATATAAGTATCACACATACACAAAGCAAACAACCTTACTCCTGTCCTTGAAAAATTATATGTCTGCTTGTACAGCTATACACCAGCTCCAGAAAAACACACAGATTTCAGGCTTTACATAAGAATCCAAATGACTAACATTCTGGTTATCAAATGGCAAACCTCTAATTAATATTCTAAAATAAGATTTCGTATTTTTACAAGAGGGTTTAGAAAGCACAGTCCAATAACTCTTGCACACTGTGGCTGATTATACATCAAATCAATGCAAAATCCATTAAATCTCAAAATCACCTTGCGATTGCAGTAGCAAGAGTATCATATGTGAACATTCCAGGGAAACTGTCAATTTGGAGGGCAGAACAGGAATAATAAATACTGCAGCTAGAGCATGCATCTATACAGAAGCTGCAGTCTGAGCCTTGCATGTAATCATATAAAATCTTGAAGAATAGTTTAATCGTAAGGTCTGAAACTAGATTTGCACACAGATGTGCAAACTACATATGAATGGGTGTTTTCTGTTTAAGAAATAGAAGTTCTTTCATAAAACTTGGCTCTTAATCATTATTTATCTGCCTTATGTTATATTCTTTCTTGAAAGGAAGAGAGAGAGGGAGAGCGAGCTCAATAGTTAAAAAAATGTATTCACACCCTGTGGAGGAAGTATACTGCATCCTTGCAGCAGTGGAACTGGCACCAAACATATTCCTTGGTTATACTGGTAATTTCACTAGATTGGATTTGGAAAAAGACAACAACAACTCAACTTTAAAGCACATCTTTGCAAGTCATTATGGTTTTATCATAGTTTTCAAGGCTTCTAAAAAAGATAAAAATATCAGCTCAGCTATTTCTGGCAATATATTACTAGAAAAAAAAAGTTATCTTGTGGTCCCAGTAAGGAATCTCTGTTGTAATGCTCGAACTTTGTTATATCATGCGGCCCAGCTGCATCTGTTGAATGATGACCAGACACTACAGCAGACGTAATGATTTAGTGGACTTTCCCCATCCGGTGTTTAATCTCCCAGTGTGCACTTCCTGCACAAGAACTGCTGCTGAGATTTAAACTGAGATTTTTGTGGTCTGAAAGTAGCAGTTCCGCCTGACACAAAAGAAATTGTCCTTCCTGACTGAATCAGTAAGATCTGTTTTAAGTGAAAGCTTGTCTCATCTGGCACTTTCTCCTTGCATATCCTGCCGGTCCCTCCCAGAAAACATAGAAATATTCTGGCAAAGAAATGGGACTGAAAGAGGGTTCTTTGTTCCCTGAGTTGCAGTAAAGTCTGACGGTGAAGATATACAGATATCTGTAGGTCACTGAAGGTTAATATTGCCTCTAGCAATACTAATTTGATAAACAAATAGAAAACAAACATCCCAACCATACGAACAGAATGACAGAGTCATTGCAAATCCAGAAGCAGACAACACTAATAAACGAACGAAGATAAGCTTTCAGTGCTATCCAAAGCAGGATCTGACTGAGGATCTGGATCAAAACTTTCTCTGGAGATTTAAGTAGGACAAAGAGCTTTTATGTTCTTTCTTTGGGCACCTGATGCTAAATCCAGATGGCTGAATCTTGGTATTGGACACAGTGGCTGCGCATTCATTTGTTGTGCAAATGTTTTCCCTCAGCCAAAAGTAAGCCACTTCTGGTACTATTGAGCACAGATCTAGGGGGCAAGTGGCCACATTACTTGATCACTTATTCATCTAAATGAGTAAGTTAAGAAAAAAAAATCAAATATTCTTCAAACTAATCAACAGACAGGCAAGATTGTCAGATGGTTTTAAAAAGATTAAAGCTATGCCCATATTAAATAGAACACTTTTTGTAAAGGCTTTCCTTTTTTTTTCTTTTTCTTTTTTCAAAATAAAGGGTGCTACATTATCTGCATTCTGTATTAAATGATTAGGAGGAACTATTACTGATCTGAAGCATATAAAAAAAACTCTCCTTTACTTTCAAAGATAAGATAATAGCAATAGTGTTACATCAGGATCCATTCTACTTTAACTGAATTTACTGTACAGTAATTATAGGCAGATGCACTTTTTTAACTTGCTAGAAGTTATAATAAGGAAAGGAATAATGATTAGATATAGGCTCTCTCCCTACTTCAGAACTGCTTAGCCTATATGTGACAGCCACCATCTAATCCTACATCCCACAGATTCCTGGTTAATAGATTGAAATGGGATGGAGAACTGTATGCAGAGCCAGGACATGTGGGGAAGTGATGCTTACTAGGAAGAAAAGGTGTCTTGGCTTCAAGCAGAGGTGGTGGTCTCTCTTGCACCACCCTCCCTGCTCTGGTTGTGAATGAGGGAAACAGCCGTTTCGGCAGCGTGTGGACTGGGCTCACCTTTCCCCAGCAGGGCCCGTGCGGCCAACAGGGTGGGCTTGCAAAGTGAGGTGGGTCACTGGGACATCGGCAGATGCACATCAGAGGGATTCTGCATACAGCTCAGAGGAGCAGTATAGCCCATAGGCTCCCTGAATTAGAGCAAAACGCTTTTGTACTGACAGCTAACTTCATTCTTCTCCAGTCATTCAGTGCAAGGTTAGGAGACAGGACATAGCAGAAGGAGAGGTGCCACAAAGAGTGTGAAGTGGAGGTGCAACTTCCTGTGTACAACCCAGCTGGCCAATTCATTATGTGAACCGTATTATTTGCTTCAGCTTGAGAACAAATCATAACTAATCCCTTGTGACAAATAATAAAAAGCCAATACAATAAATTAACACTTTCAAAAAAACCCCATAGTGCTACATCTTGAACTCAAAGCAGCTGAACATAAGTTATTTAAAAAGCAAGATAAAACAAAAATGTTTACCATATTGCAACTGTTATGCTAGAACAGAATGGGGAAAAAACAATGAAACTTATTTTCTCCTAAGCAAGCAAATTAATCATTTACTGCTGCCTAGTCTCTGGAGTTGTCTGCAGCAGGAGGAATACTGCAACGTCTCCAAACACTGCATATCACAGCAACCATCAGACAACAACAAAACTAGTATCATAAGGTGGCAAAGGCAAAAAAAGATCTACCAAAACTGCCTTTCTCATAACCAGCACCAGTGGAGAGCCACCTTTCCTTAACATGCGAGACTACAGCCCTCATCCTCTCTCCCTCCATCTACCATGGACTCTTGAACATTATTGGTGGTAATGGTTCTTATTCTGAGGAAAGCTCTTCACACGCCTGTCAGGTCCCCTCCTTTTCAGATCAGTAGATGGACTCCTTTTGCAACCAGGAAGGGGAGATCTTAGTATAGGAGTAGAGTCCAATTCTGCTTAAGACTCCTTCTCAACTCCTTCTTCATCTCCTTCCTTATCTTGAAGTGCTTCCTATTGCCAGCCCTTACGTTGTCTCTCCTTGACTTATCTCCTGCACTGTCCTCCTCTTCATTCTTCCTGTTCCACTTGATGACTACCTTCGCATGCTCTATATCATTGTCTTCCTTCCCCACTGTTGTCTTCTTTTTTCCATTTCCATTTTGAATTTCCAGTTTTGTCTCTCTATATGTTCCTTTTCCAGCTCCCTTTTTTTTCTTTTAGCACTGCAGTTACCTTCAGCCAGATCTCATTATTTTTGCAGATTCAGGTTTTCATGATCTCTCTTCCTTTTGTATCCCCTTTTGCTGTTAGTTTTCAAGTCCTCCTTTGATCTTTTTTTTTCCTGCCTCTATCCCTCTGTCATCTACTCTCTGTCTTCAACATTTTTCTCACACAATTATGGATATCTGAATACAGCTGAATTTGAAGTAGGTACCCAGAATAGAGCTCCAGGAATTCATTCTAAGGGTCTCTTTAGCATGCATGGTATGCAGCTGCAGAAGATTTAAGAGCAGTGACAGTTGGTGACAACCCAGTGTTTCAGTCTGGACAGCTGGTCACATAATCTGCCAATGATATATATGTGCATACTCTCCCTGACTCCCCTGCTGAATTTAAATCCAGAGAACAGAACTGCAGCTTTCAAATTAATTGGAGTGGAAAGGTGTTAATGAGAGAAGTCAAAAACATAAGACCATAAGAAATGCCCTATTGGGCGAGGCCAGTGATCCATGTAGCTCAGTATTCGGTCACCAGCCGTGGCCAAAGGAAAGGGTATGTAAGGACAGGATGCGACCCTGGCCATTTTGTGAGGTTCATTTCTCTTGCACTCTCTCAACATCCAGAAGGATAAAGCAGGGATGAAACATCTAGCATTCCTTTCGCTATTCTTTTTATGGACCTGTTGTTCATGGATTTGTCTAATCCCTTCTGAACCAGCAGATATTCTCTGTCTCCACAACTTCCTGTGGCAGCAATATCCAGAAGTTCACTACCTGCTGCATAAAGTAGTACATCTTTTTATCTATATTAAGAGAGTCTTCTGCCAGTGTCATTGTCTCCTGGTTTCTATGTAACAGTGACCAATAGTTTGACATTTTCACCAGTTTCATAATTCTGTAAACCTTTTTGCCTATCCCCTCTCAACTTTCTCCTCCCAAACTGAAGAGTCGCAGCCTTTTTTAGTCTCTCTTCACTTGCTCCATTAATAAAAACTGGGCAGTGAGAAAACCTGAGGACAAACTCAGGTGGCAAAGCCATCAGTGTGCCTGAAGGAGTCCTGGGAAAGGAAAGGGTTTTGAAAAGTCCCCAGTTATTTCTCTAACCAGTGCTTCTTTTCCAAGCTTAGTGAGCAACAAACACTTGTCCATTAACAATCCAAAGCCAGGTTTTCTTTCTTGCATTTATATGACATGTTAAGAGTTTTCTGGTTCTGCAGACTTTTCATTCTCCTTTCTCATGCATTCTGCTAAGATATGAAATGTCCGGGCCCTGAAGGCACCCCCAGCCCTCCCTGTCCCAGCCCACCCCTGGGCCTCCACCACACAGGCCCCCATTTCAGCCCAGCCCGAGGGCATCAGTCTCAGTCCCGTCACGACACTGCAGCGGTGCCGGGTCCAGCCCTGCCATGGCCCAGCTCCTGCCTGGCCGCGGGCATACTCCCTTCCTCTTTGACTGCTGGGCTTCAGAAATCTTTAAATTGCACGTACTAAATGGTGCTAAATACTGACATTTCAAATCCTCTGCTCTATAGAATTCCTTATAGAGATTCTTTCTTCACTCTTTACTCTGTCTTCAGTATGCCTATATTTAAATATTTTTAATGGGGGTAAAAAGAAAGGGTAATTTATAGGGACGAAAAAAACCCTTCTTATTGCTTAATATCTACAGAAGGGAGAGAAGTAGCTTTTATAACTGCCAATATCAGACATGAAAACAACTGGTCATCCAGTTGAAACTCCCTACAAATTTTATTATTCATTGGCTTTAGGACTAAGTCAGGACAGCCAGCACACTCAGAAGAGAATACCTATCCAAAAAAACCTGAATATTTTTGTGCTTTGTTGTTATCAATGTTTTCATGGCATTCATGATGTTAGTTTTGTACCTGTGTAACCAAAGCCGTAATTATAAGTTGTTACTTAGCCATTGTAATCAAAAGAAATACGAAGACTTGAAAATGAATCTCAAATGAATGGATTCATTCATTTGAAAATAAATCCAAGGCAAACATTCCAAGTGTTTGAATCCTAAATATTTCCTGAGATACATGGTCACTGGAAGCACTTGGAAGTCTTAATTAAAACGCTGTTTACAGAATGTACCCTGATTCTCAGAACTGCTGGCTACTGTGTAAAAGCTACCTGAACTGATGAGGCAAAACAGAAAATTAGAGAAATCACCCAGATTTGGAGTTGTTAGTATTCCCATGGAGAGTGTGAATTTGCCAGATAACCATATTTGGGAATGTTTTTTAAAATGGCTGAGATTAATAAAATTAGTGCCAAATCAGGGCAACATTAAATACATAAAAAGAATATCCAGTGGCACATATACCAAGAACCATATCAGAAGACCAACTCAGGAAAGCACTGCTGTATCAGTTACAGCCACTTCATATTCTTCAAAGTTTTTCTTCACAAAGGTAAAGGCTTACAGCCATATTTTTTTGACTGAAAGCTTCATTTCTAAAATATCTACCTATGTCACATAAAGTTAACAGAAGTCATCTGTGACAAAAATATCTGACAACAGCGGTGCAATGGCAATTTCTTAAAGAACTGGCTGGCAGTCTGTGATGGCTCTCTCTGTTCTCTGTTCCTCCTTGCCAACCCTGCTGCAGGCTGCCTGCCAGTTCTGCGGGACTCCCGTCCCTTTCAAGGGCTGCTAGTGCATTGGATTTGTCAGGATCTCAGCAGAAAGAGACATTGCCACCAAAAACCCTGGGTGCAACCGGTGAGGTGTCCAAAGGATTCACACACTTCAAATAACAGAGCTCTTTGCCCTGTTCCCATACTAATTCTCATACTGCTTACCTTAAAAAAACATGTAGCTCTAAGTTTGCTTAATTGATTAGAAAATGTAGTTTGATTAGTTTTATTGATTGATTAGAAAGTAAGACAGAGCCATGGGTCTTAAGCGAGTCTCTAGGGTCAGTCCTGCCAGCACAACCCAATGGTTTCACATTGCTCTCCTACGGACAGCTTCAGGCGCTTGTCCTGCCAGCGGGGCCAGAGCTGACAGGGCTCCTGGCAGCCGGCATCTGTCCAGCTCCCACTGCCTCCAGGCCCAGACTCCACTTTGCCCATTAGCAAGTCATTTCTTGGCAAACAGCTTATTTGAAAGAGTCCCTGTTCTCCTGCTTTGGTCCCTCCAGAGTATGACCTCCACCCTCTGCCTCCCCAAATACAGACTTTTCTTCCCTTTGCTGTTCTTTGGAGGCAGGGAAGTCCTCTGTTTGCTGGGCCTTGACCCAACAGTAATGCTACAAACTTGCACTGCCAGCATATCAAACCATACTCTGAGTTGTATCAATATTGAAGATATTTTACAGGAAATTACTGTAAGAATTAGATCCAAGACAGTAAAAATATACTATTTTACCAATGTAGAACATTTTATCCTGTAAGGCCAGACATCTCATCTTTACCATTTCTTCCCATCTTCAAAGGACTACAAATGTACAGATTTAAATGGCAAGGTCAAAAAAAAAAAAAAATAAAAACTTCAATAGAATTGAAATTAAATATTTTGGAACAATTTGCTTAACATACAAAAAAGCTCAAATTGATTCTTTCTTTATCCTTATTCGGAAGAAAACTACATGTCAAAATCTTGAGATTACTATTCTATTGAAGCTCAGTGTTTCATCCAGGTCTAACAGGCTACATCACCATGCAGCAAGGAGGCTCTCAGAAGGGTTGTTTACTCCTCAGTATGCCACAGTTTTGCCAGGGGACAGGAATTTTTTCTGTGACACCATAATATTAGGCGTATCTTCAGTTAACTTTGCTTTCCTTACAAAGTTACTCTAAGTACCAGCAATATCAAATCCATGTCATTTATGGTGATGTACTGAGCTTTTTCACTTTTCCAGCATCTCAAATACATTTTGGGGGCTAGGCCTCGTCAAGTACTTTGTAACCATCACAAAACAAAGTTGGGAGTCATCACAACAGGGAAGAAAAATGCAAGCAATATGCCATCGTGGGAACCAGATCACTTTTCTGGGCCCTTGACATTAAAAAATGCAGCTGTCATCCTCACTCGCAGGCCCACTTGTTTCACACAAAGCACTGGAAAGTGAGTCATCACTCACGGATGCTGCCTCTTGTCCTGAGCTGGGACATGTTGCTCACTGCCTAGCAACCATGTTTATGTATATGATGGCCAGTAATGCTTGTCACAAAGGAATTTCATCCCTGAATCCTAAAGATGCTACTTGAAAATAGCATGTGTACTTCAGCACTACAGTTCACTGACATCCTGACTACTTTCATGTCCTACTTTTTCAGCAGCCATTAATTAGGCCACCATATCTTACAGGAAATTTTTCAATTTTTCCCCCTCCTCAGCTCTATATTTCAGTAGAAAAAGCAGAAACCGCATCAAGAAGCCTCATTTTTCCTTTCATAAACAAAATCAGACTGCCAATAGCTCAACAGTCTTGATGAGAGGCATAGTGGTCCAGCAGTCTTTTTCTTGTGATGCTGAACTCTATAAGGTCACATTACTGCGGACCACAATCTGCTTCAGTTTATGCATGAACACTAGTTTTCAGTTTGACCAATTCTTCTTCAGGAGGCCAGGCTCACTGAAATAATATTTTAACAGTTGTCTAAAAACAAATTCTGATTCAGACAGTGTTCCAGCTCAGTTTGCTATTGACAGAGTGAATAAATTTATTTTGGAAATTCCCCAGAGGTGACTTAACTAGGAACCTAGATCACTTTGTCTATACTGGAGGACCTACCCACACTTCCCAATTCTTGGTCAGGGTATGCGCCCTGACTGTATCCCAATCCCATGCTGGTGTGCGAGCCGGAATCTGTACTACGGCATCCATGAAAGCACAATCCAGACATGCACCATGATACACTGAGACCAGGTATAAACTGAAAGGCTTTCAAGGTGCACAGGCACAAAACTATGGGTAGGCAGAGATGCCCTCTTTTTGTGAGGTCTACTTCTGGTAATACCTAACAGAGGGTGATTTCAGACAGATACCCTGAATCATTAGCAACATTTTTACAATATTGATACACAAAATTTTTAAAATGCCCAGTAAAATGGAACCTTCATCCTTTTCTCTAATTCTAGGCTGCTACTTTTCCTGATGCAGTTATATAATGTACAGACTTGATCAAAATCTTTAGCTAAAAAAAAAGTTTTCTTGGTTAGTTACTTGGCTTTTAGAAGGAGAAACATAACAGAAAATGCTTTCTCTAAAAAAAACACATTAATTTTAATTTTAAAGGTGATAAAAAAGACTGAAATGTGTTATTGTGTAAAGAATTTTCTATATGCTTTTCATTGGTAAATTAATAATTTCAGTAATGATTTTCTAGTGATTTTGATAATACACTTTATAGAATAGTGATAAAAATATTACTTCTAGAATTCATATTTGTTGCTTTCCAATTTTCTGTTTTCAATTCTGCAAAATGGAAAATTCTCCTCTTCTCCTCCTCCTCCCATTTTTGGAGCAGCTTTAGGTCTTGTAAGGGTATAAATAGGCTTTATGATTAGAAGAAAGTAAATAATGAAAAGAGCCGAAAAACTCTGTTAATTTAGGAAGTTCTGTGTCTCTGAGATCTCCAGTTAATTGGCACAAGAAAGATAGTAAAAAGCAGTGACACACTTCCGTCAAAAATAGCCTTGACAAAAACCTCAAATTAAAAGCCAAAAATGTGATATGAAAAATCAGTGAAGTTAAAGCCATAGTGGATTCTGAAAAAATCCTGCAACTGTCAGCCTGTAATAGTTTCATATTGTGTTATGAGAAAGTCAAACTCTTTTCTGTTGCACAGGTTAGTTTTAACATTTCAGAAGTTTGTATTAAGTCTAAATTGTTTACTATGGCATGCGAAACAGTCACAAACATAGAATGAGGGAATCACAGAGTAGTCGGGGTGGGAAGGGACCTCTGGAGATCATCTAGTCCAACCCCCACCACTCCAGCAGGGTCACCTAAAGCAGGTTGCCCAGGACCGTGTCCATTTGTGTTTTGAGCATCTCCAAGGATGGAGACCACGCAACCTTTCTGGGCAACTTGCTCCAGTGCTCAGTCACCCTCACAGTGAAGAAGTGGTTTCCTGTGTTCGAGTGCAATTTCCTGTGTTTCAGTTTGTGCCCATTGCCTCTCGTCCTGTCACTGGTCACCACTGAGAAGAGTCTGGCCCAATCTTCTTTATAACCTCCCTTCAGATATTTATAAACATTAGTAATATCCCCCCCCCCCCCCAAGACAAACAAACAGAGCCCCAAGCTTTGTTTCGCTTTCATAAATCTTTAGTGGAAACAAGAAGACAAAACTGATTTTCCCTGAAGTCTACCTGGAAATGGTGAGCTCTGTTATAAATCGATGAACCAGTTTTCAATGGCAATGTAGTGGCCTGAGCTGATACCAGCGTCATGTAACCGCAACAGTGCCTTTTTTAGACATATGCCCTGGAAAAGACTCGATAAAAGAAGATTGATCAGTGTTTACAAAACTGAGTAACACAAAACTACTGAATTGCATGTGGTAAGGATTGTTTCTGGAGCTCAACCTCCAGGCGAAAACCAATGTAAGAAAAACAGTACTGTAAGAACAGACTGAATATAAACTTTTGGGGCAGTGAGAAGTGATGGGGGTAGAGAGAAAGAATAGCCATGTACCAACATTTATGTGAGTTCAAAGCACTCTGCCAGATACTACAGCCATGCATTTTATTTATAAATCACATTATTTTTCCTTTGCCGAAAAGGAGGCTCAGGAATATAAAAGGGTTAACCACTGATGGATGGAAAACTAAACTGGATTCATATCTGATATACTCAAGGATGATTGTACTTTGGGTAGATTGTCCATATAACATCATCCAAGAGTTCAACAATTATTTCCAGCTAGCCAAATATTGGCCAAGCCTTTAAGAAATAGATATGACTTTTGACAAGAGATAAGAATACCCCCAAACTTCAGGAATGCTTCAAGCATCTTCCCCACGTTACAAAGTGTGAGACTCCAAACAGTGTTTCAGAGTACAGACATTGGTGTGATGTGCGCATGTCAGACCATGACCATGTCAGACCAACGTGATGGGATGGCTGTGAAACTGTTTTGTAGCCTGGGGCAGTGTGTTTTCCCACGTGCTTCTGCTGAGCATGGGACACACGTAGGGTCCGACTCCACCTGCAGCACAGCACAGCAACGGTCTTTGGATCACACCCTTGGCCTCTGATGACAGTACAGGCTGGCCAGCTGCATAAAATGGAGCAGGAGAGAGCTGTCACACGGTACTGTAAATAAGGAGTGTATGGAGGGGACTAGGTAAATGAATTTCGAGCAGAATGCAGCAGATTTGATAAGGCTGGAATTCCCACATAACATCTTGGTTAAAAATTGTAATGCTTGTAATCTGAAGTAGCAAAATGATTTCCCATGGAGAAAATCACCAGGATCTGCAGGACCAATATCACTTTACAAATCTGCCAACAAATGGCTTATTAAACCAAAGGAGTTGACTGACTTCCTAGAAAAAGGTGGATTGTGTACAGCAGCATGACCTTTAGTCAGGCAAGTATTTTATAAGTTATTTCCATTTATGATTATCTGAAACCATACCTCAATATGGTGGACTGTAGTTTCAACAAAGAACCCTGAAAATATTCCAGTGTGTGAGAAATAGGATGCATGTACAGCACACATAGGAGGATGCATGTACAGCACACACAGGTGCTAGAAGGGGTGTCTGTAAAAGATCATTTTACTGATGTGTTCTGCAGAAAACCTCCAACTCCAAGGTGAACTATTCTGTATTGGTAGCCAACATTCCTTAAGTACATCATAGTTCATAAGTAAGAAATTCTCTCACATTCTCTAAGTCTGTGGAATGGGTCAAATATTGCTTATGAACAGAACTTATTTTCATGACTAAAAAATAAACAAATTTATCCAGAAAACAGAAAAGTCAATGCCATGCATTTACTGAACAATGCTAAGCAATGTGTTTTGAGCAAAACCACAATGCAGCCTTGGAGGATAACTTTGCAGAATTAATAGGCTCTTTTAACTCAGTGAACACTTTTTTTTCAGAACTAAGTAGTGCTGTTCCAAGAAAATTTGCTGACATCTCCCACTAAGCTGTCAGATGACTGGAAGCAGTTAAGTACTGGTAGGACTTTTCAGAGTGCAATTCTGTTACCACAAATCAGGTAACATATCTCTTCACAACTAAATAAAAAAGGAGGGAGGAGCACAGAAAGCTTTTTTTGTGCCACAACACGGCAAGAACTTAACTGATAGCCCAAGTAGCAAGTGGCAGTCACTGGGCTCTCAGGTCACAACGCTGTATGCTACACAAGACACACAGCCTCTGAGACACATTTCAAAGACTTTGAAACAAGTTCTGATTATATTTGGAAAGCAGTCAATAATAATTACTTTAGATTGCTAACTAATGCTGAATCCAGGCATAACTGCACAGAAACATTTTTAGAACTCAGTCATCCCTTTGGTTCACTCCATTACAGATAAAGATTTAGAGATACAACATTTAGTGTTGAAAATAATGTCAACCTTTATAGCCTTCTTATCTATCACATTTAGAACATATCCTCTCACTTGCAGTACTGGGCTTAGACTGGACAATAGGTATAGCTATTATAGTATTTAGAGAATTAGAGTATTGGCCATGTGTATCAGCCTAAATTAAACACCAGAAACTTTTGCTTCTCCACACCAGGTGCTTCTCTATTAGAAATGACAAGTTTTATTCTCTTTGAAGTGAGTGTCTGCTTCTCTGTCACTTCAGTTCATAACTCAGTATACTCACACAAGCAGAAACCATCAGATATTCAGCTAAGTTATGAAGAGGCTGAGGATAGCCATTTTTGCTGTCTCTGTTTTGTGGGCAGTACAGTCAGTCTGGGGGAGCGGAACAGACATTTGGGAAAGGTGATCCCTTAAATTGTCTCCTATGAACTACTGGAACCAGTGAGTCAGGGACATACGGAGAAAACAAACAGACACATGTAGTACCTCTGAGAGTTATCTGGAAAGTGAGTATAGGGAAAGAGTTTGATTATCCTATTCTTCTGGGGGTGAAGACGTTTAACATGATAGTTAAATTATGTTCATATTTACAAAATAACAGCCATACCTGAAAAGTTTGTTTATTGTTCTCAGCTGGAGTCTCATCCAACTTGTACTGTGCAGTGAAAGAGAACAATCTCTGCATCTCATATCTGAGGCAAATCAGCTGTTCAAAAAAGAAAAAACATTCCCTTCACACATCGCAGAGCAGTTCTGTGGCTTTGGAGGAATGAGTTTGCAGGAGTCCAGGACAACAAGCATAAGCAGAGTGCAATTATTTGCACAGGGGATTTGCCTATGGTCAAATGTTTACTGTTTACTGTTTACTGACCCCATAACCAGCTGTAATCATTTAATTGTATTGTCCAATTGAAGTTGCTCACTTCTCATATTGTGAGCTGCAGCTTCTTAGAAGTCCTCAAAATGAAAAATTCTGAGAGTCGGAAGGTGGCCTTTGAAGGGAGATTTTATTGAGGTACCGTTCTCTTGCCAGTTAAGTTGAAAATTCACTTATTTAAGGCACTGTCCACAGCAACTTAGAGATATACAGAGAGATATATAAACAATGAATAATAAAAATACATATTCTACATAAGTAGATCTTATTCTCTTTTATGCATTTATCTTTTTATATATTTATCTTTTATATACTTAAATTTTCATAGAAAGATTCCAATACAATTTAGAAAAAAAATTTTTCCTCACTTTTACTGCTTTGATAGCCATTTTATAGTTGAGAGCCAACTGAAAGAGAAGAGATCTCCAAGGACACATTAGCAGATTGTTAGCAAGGAATCAAATGGAAGCCAAGAATTATCAACACCCAGTATCTGGTTTAATAAGGAGAAGAACATCCATTGAGTAGATATATTCATCTACATTAATATATATTTATGAATTTGTACTCTTTTATTTTGAAGATTGATTTGTCAATACACATATTTAAAAATAATCATGAAATTATGTCAGAGCTGCTGCACTCTACCCTCAATTTGTTGCTTACTTCATGGTTTACATACAGCAAATTTCATAATCATTAGGGAAGTTTATTCCTTTTGAGAATGTCTGAACATATCAGAATAAAAATAAGAAATGTCTGGAAGGAACTGTATAAAAGTACAACGAGATCTCTTTCAGGGATCTGAGTTCTGGACAACTCTATAAATTCATTTGTTTGTATTTTATTTTTCGAAGAAAATACTTTTATCCCCTTCCCTCTTCCACCTATGGCAGAAAATAGAAATTTTCACACTTTCATGAGAAAAGTTATTCTTGCAGGTCCCTATGTTCTCATCAAAAAGCTTAGCAAAATACCAAAAATTTTTAAAAGGAAAGAAAAGAGTACCTGCAAACAAGTCCCAACCTCATACTCAGAATGAACCTCTGCCAAATTACAACACAGAACAGTCCCAGGGTGAGAATCCTGAAAAGCAAAAGTGAAGTTTTAGTTTACAGAGAGAAAAGAGCATGGTGTATGATACTCTGTGAAAAAAGGAGCAACTTGCAACAGAAGATGCATACATGATAGCAATTTGCTCCTATTCTGAAGCTTACTTCATTAAGATTTGGTTTAAAAATGCTTTGCCTAACAACAGACCTTAATTACTAACTCAGACCTGAATGCAAAAGAATTTTGATTCGGATTCTGTGATTCAGAATTGTCTCTGGTTCACTGGTTCCCCAAATATGCAACAGGCCATCAAGAAATGATGAGAATGTGTAAATTTTATGTCATACTGGAAAGAAAGTGAATCTATAGAAATTATTAGCTTGACCTTAAGCAACCTGTGTTTCCACATAAAATTCTGGGTAAAACTTTGCTATATCCATAAAGCACTTCACATTTAACCTTTGTTAGTGAATGAAACGCATGTAATTTTCTACTGTACTGTACAGAGGGAAAAGTCTTAGATCAAACCATGAAAAAATTGTCAAGGAAATTTTGAATACAGGAAAACTGATTAAGATATAACTCTCAGATTTCCATGGGCAATAACTTTTCTTCCTCTCAAGCCCACAAGGGCTAGCAACTTTGTCACATAATTAATAATCTGCCCACAAATACTAACCAGACTTTTAAAATTGATCACTACCATAATTACATTAAATTCGTAGCAGTTATTCCCTTCTTGTGCTTAGTTGCAAGTCTGCTCCTTCTACTGTGGACCAGAAGAGAGGCTTGTACGCTCTTAGCATTTCTTTTTTCTTTTTTTACCACAGTACAAGTGGATCTAGCAAAGTATACTACTCTTCTCTACAAACCTTGTCACACTCCTTTCCATATACAATGGCTACAATAATCTTGTAATGATATAGCTTTTTTTTTTTTTTTTTTTTTTTTTTTTTTTTTTTTACATTCTTGCTGTATCTAGGCCCATGGTTAGCAGTTTTTGGCTGTGGAGTATTATTGAGTGTCCGTGAAAAGGAAGTGGAAAAAGAAAGCCTATTTTCAGGTGGCTTAAATTGTTAAATGCAGGGTCTACTTTCTACTTCCAGGGTCCACTGGAAATCATCTCAGGAAATGTGAATTATAAAAAGGTGGAAAACACTAAGGATTAGCTAATGTTAGGCCATTAGCAGCTGCAACATGCTCATTCAGTTCATTTGTGACAACCGGCCTTTACAACTGAAACCTCCCATCACAGCACTTGTTAATTATCCCCCAGAGCATTTAAGAATTTCCCTCTCTCTCTCTCTCTCTCTCTCTCTCTCTCTCTCTCTCACACGCACACGCACACGCACACGCACACACACGGGCACGCGCACACACACACATGGGCACACACACACGCACACACAGGCACACACACACGCATGCACACACACAAAAAGGGAAAGGCTACAACAGGTAATAATGATGGTGGAAGGCACAAACACAAAAGATCAGTGACTAGCTGGAAATGTGACTCTTTTCAGGGAGCTTCAGAAATTCCGTAAGGTTGGATACAGACCTCTGAGTGAGTCATAGAAGAGAGAACCAGACAGGGCATGGACATCAAGCACAAAACAGTGTGATAACATAATCACCTGGGAGTACAATTGAGCATGGCTCAGAGCCAGTCTGTATGGGTGTTGGACATACGCTTGCTATGAACTTGATTTATTTTCAGTATCGCCAGCAGGGCAAAGAATTTCGTATTTATTTTGGGACATAACAAGTTCCATTCTTTCATTTACTGAAGTTGGCTAAAGAAACCCATTAATACCGAAAGCATTATGATATGTTAGCAAAAGAATTACTCAGAAGTCATTGAGGAGCACAGCTTGCTGGTATGCAAAGAGTGTGCCCAAGCGAGACAGCAGATGGTCCTGTCCCTGAAGACAGGCTACTTTGAATTCCACAGTCTTTATCTGTTGTAGTCTTTTGCCATTGGTGAACTAAAGCCGGAATTTATATCCTCATTCCTGAAGTGGTCAGTGAAGAAAAAAAGATAGCCATTATTGTATTCTTTAGGACACCTTTAAAGGACACTGTATTATTTTACTCAGTCAAGTCTTCATGTCAGTTCTCATCCTTCTGCTGCTTTCTGCAGAAGTACAAAATAGAAAACTGCCAAAGCTCCATGTATGTCTCTCCTTGCTTTTGATTAGATGAGGGAGCAGTAGACGCTGGGTTTGGCATAAATTAACCTTTTCAGCATGGTAAAATGCAGGTTTTGATGTTAATGCTTGAACTGTTAAACCAAAGAGAAAAAGAGTTTGGATCTCAACGTGTCAACAAGTCTAGGAAGACACTTGATAGAAACTGGGATTACTCTCGGCAGAATTAAACTAAAATGGCACTGCCATATAGGTCCTCCATTGTCACTGACAGCATCTTCAGCCTGCACCCACCAGGTGCCCCCTGGAGTGCTCCAACGAGCTCTTTGAATTCAAGTTTCCTACAAATTCCAGGTGCTTGAAACAGCTGACATAGGAGCCATTTTAGGAAGGTCTCAAGGTCCTCTCTGCTGCCTCATGTTGCCTCAGGCAGAAGGAATAGCTGGTGGCTGCAGAGAGTGCTGGGCTTCACCTGCATGGAGGTGACAGCTCTCTGGGCGCACCTTCCATTTCTCTGTGGAGTATCAGCAGAGACACCACAGAATCAGCCCCAGTGTCACTCCAGCAAGAAGGTACTGTGCATGAACAACTATTCTGGCCTGTATGCCATCCTGGGGGCTGCTGTATGTCACAGTATAAATGCTATAAATGATACCAATCACAAGTCAGGGCTTTGGTTTTTTACTTCATCCAGAAGATGGCTCCAACTATGTCAGTCTGGTTCCTCATTCTTATTCATTCACACATTACTTTTGTTGATTTTACCTCTCCCTGACATGTTTAAACATTCAGATGATCTTTGAACAGAGTCAGGTCTCTGAACATCACTATTCCAATATCTAGGGGCCTTGAAACAGCTATTGATACAATTTTATAGCGGTGTTAGGCTCTCTTCTCAGTGGACGTGATGAAAGCAGCCTTAATGTCAGTGGGAATCAGGTCAGCTAGCCCTGGAGTAAGTATGGCAGCCCAGATGTGTAAAAATTAAAGTGATGGATAAAATGGATTAAAGCAACAGGTGAGAATGATAAAGCAGATGCTTCCAAAGTGTCTTACTTTCATGCAACAGTGGTATAAAACACACATATATGCAGACATGGCATATAGTCCAAAGCAAAAGCCTTTGGCATGAATTCTCTGCAACTTTAATGAAGTCACAGAAATTACATTTAAATCACAGAGCTGAGGTAGAACACTTGAGGAGAACAAAAAATATCGGTCTTCTAATAATTAAACTAAGCACTTAAAAAGAGATATAAAAACACAAAACTGCTTTCTGTGTGGCATCTGGTGCCTGAGAGGTTGCAAACTGGCTGTTTCTGTCTTTATTTTCTGGTTCTGCAGACTGTTCTCTAAAAAAAGAATCAGTCTCAGAGGCCAAGAGCAAGTCATCTGCAAAGTCCATTTTAATGATGGAATGCAGACTGTTGTCCATTCGCTCTTTGTATATGTTCTGCTTATCTTCACAAAGGTAAACTTCTCTGGAATGTCAGGATTAAAACATCTAGAATGTTATTTCTAACCATTGTTGCCTGCGCATTTGACTTTGTTTTAGTTAACTTTCCATTTGCTAATGAAATCAAAAGCTTCTAAAATGAATATCATGTACATCAAATGCACTGGAGTAGTAATATGAGGACTCTCATATTTGTGAAAGTCCTGTGAAAAATACAAAGATTTATATTCCACAGACTCCTCTCTCAGCTTTCCTGTGTTGTACTGCTTCAGTTTTTTTATAATATCTCAGCAGTGCTCTTATATCACAGCCATCTATTTATTTTCTTGGACACTGCTTCTATCGGAAAAAGAACAGGTTTAATTCACTCTTCAGGGTTTTTAATGACCCACTCCAAGCTCTAGGTGCCAACCAATCATTATAAAACATACTTTTCAGTAAGTGAAAAAATAGCTTTGCAGTAACAAAATTGCTTCCCCATCCCTCAAAATATAATTCTCTCCTCCCCCGTCTCCCTTGAAATGGGGAAACTGATGAGTTTTGCAGATGACTTCCCTCCTCTACTAACTTGACGTAATAGCTCACTCCTGTCAAAGGACAACTGTGACCATGACTGTATAATGACTGGCTAAGACCAGTGGTGTCTGTCAGTCTCCTTTTTTTCCTGTCAGCTCTTCTAGGTGTACTGCAATACTTCATCAAGTGAGAAAATCATGAAATCAGTTCACCTGACCATGGATTTATAATCATTATTGAAATAGGCAGACTTTCACACACACTATTACCAACCCTTTTCCTTCTCTACTGGAAACATCTACCATTACAAACCAGCAACAATCAGATCAATAGAGAAGAAAAGAAACATCCTGTCCTGTCCTGTCCTGTCTTCTCCTAGTTACCCACTAAATTCAGCTCTAATAGACTTATATTAATGCTGAATTTCCCACACGGTTCTCCTGCATCTCCTATGTTCTCCTACAGTTAGAACAGTAATAGTTTTTCTATTTTAACTGTGCTCACAGACTGTAGATGTCTCTGTAAACCCACTCAGTTCATTGATATTCCTCCAGGAAAACACCAGTCTAAATACCTTACACTTCCAAATCTGCACAGATATGCTCACAAAATGTATGCCTATCTCTCCAATCAGTGCAGCCACGCTTAGCTGAAGATGCCCTAAAGCTCTTTTACAAATTATTTCTAACTGAGTGAAGCAACCACCAAGAACAAAATCCGTTCTGAGCTTTGATGTGGTAAGTCAATCCCCACAGGTGTCAGAAGGACAGATATGCAATTGTGTTTGGACTCAGTTATATACAGAAATGCCCTATGCCCCACTTGGGATACCAGTAAACCTCAGGTTATAAATATAAAAGTTTACCTTTACCTAAAAGCAAACAAGAAAACTATGATATATGGTAGGGCTAGTATATACTATCTAAGAGCTTTGTTAAGCCTGAGCAGAAACACACGGAATTCACTGTAATCAGTTAATACAATGAAGAAGTCATGAAACAGTTTGGAGCTTATAAACCACTTTATCAAAGATTGAGATTGGATTCAAAAAACACAAGACCAGTCTCTTCAAAGGATCAGATGATGAAACACCTAGACTTCACTCTTAAAAATGTGAGAATGATCTTTGAAAGATATTAGAGGGAAAGTTGTAGTATTTCAGATTTTCTGTTCCTGACTGGATTCACTCTGGGAGTTTCAAACTGATAAGGAAGCTTTCCTTTTAAATCCTGCTCAGTTCAGTAATAATCTATCTTTGCTATCTCTTAGCTATTCATAGGGTGCTCACTAACATAGGATCTCATTAGTCCCACAGCAGTACCATAACATAGGGTTTTACTAATAAACCATTCAACAGAGCTGGCACCTGGCACAGAGACGTTATGGTCAGATGTTGAAAGCCATTTAGCTACCCATCTGCAGGGATGTGTAAACACATTTGAGGATGTGAGAAAACATTGCCCAAGATCAACTGGAGGGTCACTGAGTGCTGGAATTAGTACCTCTCCAGTCCAGGTTGGTGCCTATCAAACGGATCTTCCTTACGATCTTGAAGGCTGCCCAGTAGTTTTTGTGAAAGGAATTCATTAATTTTGGTCAAACTCCAAATGAATAGACAATTCCACTTCTGATTGCATGTTACTGTGCATCAGCAGCTCTCCAGTAACCACCCAGCTGTGCTTCTTAGCCTCAGGTAAATACCAGGCAATTCCAGGTAGCTCACCTCCCCAGTGAAGAAGCATAAGCTATTTCAACAAGCTATTGATATAGCTCAGCATCAGCTATTTCAAATTTAGCCGAGAATAAGCCTTCACACAGGAACCTTTCCTGTTAAATAGCTGATTTCATACAAATTCACAGTCTAACTTACAACTTTGCTACACAGTCACACAGTCATACTGTAACTGCAATTGCCATGGATGCTCCTCTTTGAGAGCCTGAGACAGAAGGAACTTTGGCCTTTGGGTCAGAGCCTGTGATTTTCGGGAACACAGAAAGTTACCACTCAAACTGAGGCCAGCTACAGAGACTTACATTGCTGCACCGAGTGCTGCAAGGAGGGTTACCAGTATCTTAAGCATATGCCAGCCTGGTTTTGTGATTTAGTCAGATAAGAGGGATGATAAAGTATGCACTGGCCTGCTCTGTGCAGCTGCATTTCATCCTTTCAAGTTAAGAGGAAGGCCCAAGTCCATAGAGGCATCAGGTGTCTAAGTCCCAGTGGGAATTAGTCCCTAGAGGGGAGTCAAGCAACTAACTATTCCTTTGTCAATCTAGACCTGAGCTACCAAATGGAGTAATTGTGGTCTACCCCCTTAGCTTAACTAAACACCAAATGAAACTTGTCATATATGGCACCTAATTTTGTCAAAGCCTGCTTCAGCTGTACTCAGCCTTCACTTTATCAAAAAGGCTCTTGCCAGAAACAGCAGGTTAGAAATTGGAAGAAAATGAATCAGAATATCAGGATAGAAGTGGTGCTTTTTTCACAGTGAATTAATAATTGCCATTTTCATAGCAGTTGGAACATGACCAAGGATAAAAGACCAACACAAAGACTGCCACAGAGAGACTTTCTTTCATAACCCTTGCAGAAGCAAGCATCTAAAAGAGAGGTTGGATGCCTTTACTGGATGTACTTTAGCAAGTTTAAATACTGAAACAGTGAAAGAACTTTTATAACAATTTATATGAGCTCAACGGTGATTGCATTTTAACAGCTGCTCCTGGTCCTCTGGGCCACGGCACTGTAATGGAGTCAGTTTTTCTGCTGAAAGAAATGATTAAATTGCTCACATATAGTCCCTGAAAAGGTGTCGGTATGAGCAGCTGGAAATTTAGGATCTAACAACCTAAGCATTGGAAAAAAAATCATCACTGGTTTATGTTCCCCTGTGGAGATAAAAAATGAAAACTTAAATTCTGGCAGAACCCAAGCATTTTCTACAACTAGGCACACATTTAGCTTTAACAAGTTGGAATGAATATCTAGTCTCATTGTTTTCCATGTAAACTCAACCTGATGGTATGTGATGTTTATACCATTTTTAAAGCCACGGATCATTAATGATTAATAGTGACCTACATTCAGCATAGCACTATGTTGCTCTCTAGAGGTTGTATATTGCTCACTAATGAAATCCAGCTACTACTTTGGGGAGATGGACAGAGTATGCTGTATTTTGGAGCAGGAAGGGGACCCAAACGCTTGTGCTAAATGAAACCCCTGGAGAAATTCCAGTGATAATGGTCTGCACAGGAGTATGGCTCAGTTGTTGGGGCTAATACTTGCATTGTAACAAACAGTATCTTGGCGCCTTTGCCAATCACTTGGGTCTCTCACTTCCGCATTTTCCATGAAAAGCCTAAGACAACACACAGCATGCCAACAGCATGCTGCGATGCTCGATTTACCCATAGAATTCATCACCTAGGAAATTACTTCCTCACTATGTACAGTTCCTGGACTTTCTTCAGCAATGTCTCAAATAGTCATGATCCTGGAGTATGTTTTGAATGCTGATTATTTAAAAGCAGCTGTGAAATACCCTGCCCAGCAACAAAGCACCTGACTTTTGCCTGATGCCCTGGTTCTGTAATAAGTGCTGTATGACATTCTAGCCTGGATGAAATGGAAAAAGTGCAGCTCTGGAGCGGATGGTGCCAGATTTTCAACAAGTAGCTCTCAATGCTCCCTGTAGGAACTCTGCAGCTAAACAGTTTGGGAAATCTGGCCACTGTTTTAGGTGTCTGAAAGGGAACTCCTGGTTCTCTTTGGGAAATCTGTCCATTTTCTTTATTTCTGCAGCATTAGAAAATAGTCTGTAAGATCCCGCTACGATGTGCTGCTATGCATGGCAGGTCTTCGCTTCCAGATGGTGCTGCATCGAAACTGAGGAGTCTTTACAGAATGGTATCTGGTGACCTACTGTCCTTTCTAGGCCTTCTCCTTTCTCAGGCTAGGGTGTCTTCGTAGAAGAAAACTTAGTGTCACAGTTTCACTATCAGAGATGGCCCAAGGAGACAGTTCATGAGCTGAAAAGAATCAAATTACAACTTACTTAAGTCTGGTGATGTGGCTTTATTTTGTGCATACAAGGTATTTGCAGAGCATGAACACCCTGTGAGTTAGACAGCCAGACCTAAAGGAATCATTCCATTTGTCTTATGACTGTTTCAAAATGTTTTACTATGACATGTCACTATGGCTTTTATCAGGACTAGTTTATCATTAATCACAATAAATTGCAGATGTAGTTTACTTTAAAATAGGTCTGGTGACTATATAAGAAATGCAAATCTCAGTCATGCAGTCATTGGTTGATTTATGAGCATAATGAAAGGTAATTTCTTTTCTGCCAGACAGTAGAGCGAAAAGCTTATTCTTTGGTTCAGTGTGTAAATTAATGGTCAAATACAAAAGGCAATGAAAATCTAAGAACTTGAAATTAAACCCTGGAACTATTCTTTCCAGAACATATTTCACCAATTATGATCCCTAGTGACTTCACAAGTTGCTCTGAATCATTGAAATTAAAGATGAAAAGTCTACTAGATCATCTGTCTTCCCTCATTGAATCACTCTTCAGTACCAGTAATTCTCCCAGTTTTAGATGACTTATTGATAAGTTTCCATCATTTTCAGGATATGAGGAAAGAGATGATCCATGAGGCAGAAGTTATTTAAGCCACAGAAGAAAACCAAGTGATTCTAAAACTTTTGTGGTCGGTAACAAAAAACACAGTTCTGGCTTTGTGACAGAGTCTACACCTGCGTAATGTGGGGCTTTGTTAGGAGTTGCGTTTCCTTACACATGTATGTCTCAACTCTGTCACCAGGCTTCCCAGTAGTGCTTTTGATCCTGCTCTAAAGATAAGTGTGCAGTAGGAAGGGAGGAGGCCTAGAGAACTGCTGTGGGACTCAGAGAGGCGCAAGAAGTTCGAGTGGCAGGATGCATGGCGGTCAGAGCCTGGTGAAAGTGAGGGACAAGCAGTAAATGCTCCCCTGCTTATGCTTCTGCTTTTTTACAAGCCTCTGTGGTACAACACTACAAGATCTCTCCAACTGGGCAGTTATGTGATGCAGCTTTCAGTCTTTGAAGAGGAACTCTTCCACCCCACAGTGCTAATACGGGATCGAGTCTCCTACGATTGTCATGGGACATCATACTCCCGGCCCTAGAACTTGACCAGTTTTTACTGGTTGATCTCTTCAGCCAAGATAGTCAGTTACCAACTTCCTTTTATTTACAATAACAAAACTCTGCTTTTTCATCACACCTATTTGCATGTGTTAGCCATTCTCCTTTCTCATTTTCCTCTACTTTGTTTTATTCTGCAGTTGCCTAACAACTTTAAGAGAAAGAGGATCTGGATGGGTGAGGACAAACTGACTACTGATAATTACTGCGATATGGACAATAACTTCATTTTTTATTAAAAATAAAAGCCATACCCTCTTACGATTCTGCTGTTTAAACAGTAAAACACTGTAATGGACCCTCCCCACTTACGACATTGAAAAAAGAAAGTACCATAAAAACAAAAAACCCAGACCTTTCTTTAATGAATTTTATATACTGCTTCCTTAGTATTTAGAATAGAAAAAAGTTACTAAGAAGTCAACCTGACATTCAGGCAAAATTTGCAGCATACATTTGTAAATACAGACATCTCTAGCAGGCATAGCTGAAAGGTAGAAAGGTGGTAAGTACAGGAGTGCACAACGAAGGAAAAACAACAGAAGACTACACAATGCAGGAAACAAACCAAGCCATTTGAAAAAAGGACAGAAAGCACATTGTGCATTTCAGTAAATAAAGCATTTAGCAGCAGCACTGCTGGCACATTCAGCAGCTAGGGAAAGCGAGCAATCACAGCCCTGTTGCCTTCTGTCAGTATGGCTGTTTTATACACAGCTTGGGCAAACATGCCTACCAGTACAGAAGCATCCAAGTGTGCTTGGGCATACAGGGTGTGGAAATGCATGCAGGATGTGTGATCATCACTGAGATGGAAACAAAGCTCCAAAGTTTACCACTCTCTTGCTTTCAGAGAGAAGAGAACATGATGACTATTGAAAAAAATGCTGAATGTTAAAAATGCAGCAGGATGAAAAGAAAAAAAAAACAAAACAGCATGTGGAATTGTAGATCTGTAATCAAGATTTTAAGTAACCTGTCTGAGGTAATCATATTGATATGAATATCTGCATTTGTATTTTAAAAGATAGACAAAAATTGCATGGGGCAATAAAACCCCTTTTAGCCTCAACCATACACAAAGCTTCAAATTCTGCAAGAAAGACTATGCAATCATAAATGGTAAAAGTAGGGGATAGAGTAAACTGAAATATGTATTTACCAAAGGTCAGAGAGGCCAGGGTTAATACAAACCCTTTCTTTGATATTATCTTCTAGACAAATGGAGTAGACCATATCTCTTTAGATATCAGTAAAGCATTTGATACAATTGCACTTTTCTATCAGTTCAATTGGAAACCTGGGTATTAATTTTCTAGACAAAGGGAGTAGAACATATCTCTTTAGATCTAGATTTAATATTTTGGTTTCAGTAAAGCATCTGATACAGTTACACACTTACTGAAAACTTTCTAAATGGGGTGAATAACTAACAAATGTAGTATTAAAGGGGAGAAAAAAGGACAGCGCAAGGGACATTCCTAAATCTGTTCCTTAAGGACTGTTTAGTACAGTATGTCATCTGTGATTTTAGCACAAAAACATTTGAGTGTCCTAATGAAAATTATTGATGACACAAAGTTATGAGCCATCATAACTGCAAAGGAAAAGGCAAAAAGGAAGAACGGATGACATCTGGGACTGGAATAATAGAAATGGAATAAACTTAATAGCAAAAAATGAAAGGTTCTGGACATAACACAAGTAAAAGGATTTTTTTATAAGCTATTTTTTCTATATGGAAAAGACTAAAAGACTCGCTATACTATTCAATAACAGAATGAGTAAGACTGTTAGTATGATGTGAAATGGAAAAGGCAAATCAATCCTAATTTTTATCTGGGCAAATGCTTCCAGAGGAAACAGAAATACCTGAGTTGGCATCTTGCACACAGTTTTGTCCTTCTCCCTTAAGAAAAAGATATTTTGACTGGAAAAAGGAAGAGAGAACAAATGCGATGATCAGAGGACATAGAGTCTATCCTGGGAGCAGAGATGACAAGAACTAGCATTTCATGAGGAATAGCATGGGTCTCAGTGCCGCTATGTCCAAATGAACACTAGCATGTGCCATAAGATGCTTTTGAACATAGAACCCACAGTTCCAGCAACTACAAAAATCCAGACAGAAAGGCAAAGAGCTGCAAACTGTTATATCATTGCTGCAACAGCAATAACATATATAGAAACCCACAAAATTGTTATGGCTTTGATCTTCATACGGGTTTGTGTCATGTAAGAAAAGCTGTGCAAAGACATATTTATTCTGATATTTACAAATGGTGTGGTGTAACCACATGAAGCTACGTGAGGTATGAAGCTACATTCAACCATTTTGATCCAATTTTCTACTGAGCAAGATAACATCTTCTGCAAAAGGCTCTAAGGCATCATACTAAATGAATTGTTTTCAGCTCTTAGGAAAAGCATTTCAACAGTACATAAGTTGTAGCAGCACTGCGATTTGTGTATCCATTGATAAGTAATTAGTGAGCAACAATCATGGCACTGGACATGTATTTTCTCTAAATTACTAGCTTATTTTGCCATGTGCCTAGGTGTTGTGCAGCTAAATGCCAGTTGTTGTTGTGTCTGTTGTGATGAGTGGAAGGAGGTACTATTGACTTCAGTGACCAACAAAGCAGACTTTTATGTCATTACAGCAAATGAAAAACTGTTCCAGTATGTCCTAAAAAGAGAAAATGGAAAGCTGGTGAATTCATTAAAAAGTGAGAGTTATTCATTGATTTACAATGACCTGGGAATCCAAGACTAAGTCATACTAACTGATATCAAGATTTATTGGCTTTTGAATAGACAAGGTGTTAAGAAAGTCTTTGAAATAGGAGCATCAGGCCTTTTAATAGCTGGAAACAGACAAACCAAGGGCTATGTGATGAAAGCTGGGTTATTGACTTTATTTATCTTTGTGATATCTTTTTGGTCTATGTCCATTTACTCTGCTTTTTTGCTGTGCTTTGGGATACTACAGAAAAGTACACTTAATCAACTCATAATACATAAGTTAAACAAAGAAATCATAAAGTAAACACACAAAAGTATTTCAGAATCTGTACTCATATGAAACTGCAAATTGCACACTTTGGAGATTGCCATTTTAACACTAATTCCATTGGCAAACACAGCTTGATGGGATGCATCAAAAAGGCAAGAGCTGGGAGAAGGCCTGAAACACCCACAGTAACAGTTTCCTGCTGTTGCAGGATACACCAAACAGCTGTTTATATGCAAGAATTGTTTTGTCTACTTTTTTTTTCTCTTTATACTTTTGGGTACAGAAAGGATATATATACACAGAACAGAAAAAAATATAAAATTTCCTTCAAAAAGATGCTGAAATCTCCTGCTGTTCCCCATGTCCGTTTGTGGCTTTGGTCCTCCTTTTTGACACACATTACCAAGCAAAGACTTGATAATTGTCTGTTTCTCTACTCCTTCAATATATATTCACATTCATAGATTTTTTTTTTTTTTAAGAAGAATTGTTAGTAATTTAAACTTCCTTTTTTTGGCTTGTATCAATTTATTGCAAATGATTTAACAATCCAGGTGAATTTTCTTTTTCCAAAAGTAAAGTGACCAGTTGCATGGGGGCATTGTGAATATGAAGTATGCATGTGGAAAGAGAAAATTTTACAATTCCTTCAATTCCTGGAATTTTGCATGTACTCTCTGAAAATCAAATTACTGAAGAACATTGATTCTGCTTTTGGATCAGTGGTAAAACTACTAGCCATTCCATATACAGACTATGGCTAGGTTGTTGTTATGCCTCATAATATGCTGCAAGAATATTAATTTTCCAACAGGAAAGTTGAGTTTCTGGAAGAAAAATACAATATCCTGTAAGTCAAACATAAGACAGCAGTGTAGAGAAGCTGTTTATTTTAGCTTCGAAATACAGACTTCTGGAATGTAGTAACTTGGGACAAAAGAAATCTGAATATTAGGAAGATTAATACATAAATACTTTATAATATAATATATTTAATACAGATTAATTTATATAGTTATGTGTTAATATATTCTAGACATAAATTTATTTTTGCATTTTTGCTCAAGAATTTGAAGAAATCATAAAATATTTTTGACTGGCACATAGCTTTCTAAAATCCCTTTATATTAATATAAGCGTATAGGAGGTTTGTAATCAATGTCTAGAGGAAAGGACATCTCTTCTCCTACCATTTAGAGAAATCTTCTGAGTGTGGAAGTAATGTAGCTTCCCCAGTGAAAGCAGAAAGGATAACTCTGGCATGACTCCTAGCCACATGTGGATTCCCTGAATGACAGTGCTCACAGCAGAGATCTGGTGTCAGTCCTGGATCAGCCTCTGGTCTGAAGACTTCCCCCTTTTCAGGAAACTTGAAGAGATTCAGACACTTCTAGCTAACAGATAAAAGCAGACTTCACAAATGATCTCTGCTGTCTGGCCCTTCTCACCCCTTACATGATACCCTGTTAGCTATTGCAAGAAAGACTTTGGGGGGGTTAATTTGTTTGAGGATACAGTATATGTCTAAAATTGTGCTGAATGAATCAGGAAAAAAAAGGATTGGCGCAAAACTTACTGTAAAACTTCATATATAGAAGCTAAACCCAGCATTAAAGTACTTCAGAACAAACAGCTTTGGAAATCACTCTTAGAAATAAACTGAACAGCTCTCATGAATACTTTCTGCAAAGCAAAACTAATGAAGCAAAAAGTCTTGAAAAACTTTGTTTTTTCTTTCTCTTTTGCAGGTAAAGACAGTGTAGCCAAGGAACAAGGATCAAACATGCAAAGTCAGAAGGCTTACAGCTTATTCTTTCTGATTCTTTAAGAATCATGCATGTCATAGCAGTACAAATGAGAAAATACATGTAATCCCAGGTCACAGCTAAAGCTCCTCTCCCACATTTATGTGTCAGGAACTCTTTGTTCCTTAGCAGGTCTCATAGCAATAATATTTTCATACAGAGAGGAAAATTATAAATACGAGCAGTACTTTGTATTTAGTGACAGATTTTTACCCAGTTGACTTCTTAGTCTACCAATTTTACCACAGGATTCTGTGACGTGGCATGATGCAGAATCTGACCTCTCCAATCCAGTGGGGTGAATTACAGCCACACTGGTTTGTGGCTGCAGCAGTGGAATAGGGTCGGGAGTAGCCCACACTCCTTCGTGTTCATTACCTGTCACACTCCTGTGTGCAAAACTGAATGGAAGAGGGTAAGCAGCAATTCATAGCTTCCCATAAGAGCAGATCATTGTTAAGTTAAGGAACAGAATTCAAGAATAATAAAAGCTTTAGAAGACTTACTAATTTGCATAGCAGTGGTTGGGAAATATTGGTGGCTATAACTGTAATGGTACCATATCCATATCTAAGATGACCAGAATTTTTTCCAGCATTTCTCTGTTGCCCAATGAATTTAACATGTGGATTTTTGAGGTTTTTCCATCTATGATCATTTCACCAAGATGTGCCACAGGACATTAAATGATGGCATTCTATGGGACTATTCGTAAGTAGTGTTATAAGCCAGAAAAGAAATGGGCATCACAACCGGAGCCTGGTTTTATTGATTTTGACCAGGTTACACTATCAGACCATTTTGAGAATGTTATCTGATACCCAGAAAAAAGGCCAAATATAAATTATTTGGAAGAAAAAGTTTGTAATTTGCTAGCTCTTTGGAAATTTTGACAGCTGAACTCTTTTTTGAAAACTACTTTCAGACATTCTGGCAATACAAAAGTGTTGATTAATTTTGGTATGATTTGCATATTTCAGATGTGGGGATGTTTCTCTGGCTTCTCACGGCAACCCATGAGTTTGTACCACTTTTTCCAACTCAGGCAAGCCAGGAATGACCATATAGGGAAAAGGCAACGTAAGCCTTTAGACCATCTGAATCTGTCTTTACAACAAATGGAAATGTCATTCCAGAAGACTGTTTGTTCAGGAAGACACTGTAATATTACCTCAAATAACTGCCATTCAACCATTCTTCTATTCACATTCCAGGACTGGTCACCAGGGCACAAGCCGTTCTTGGCTATGCAATCCCTTACTGTTGAATACTGAAGCATGATAGTTCAGATTCACACAAGGAAATCTTTGTGGTTAGAACCTGAACTTCCGTAGATTAACCTACCACTACATTTAAGTCACCAAAAATCAAAACCCTACTCCTCGTGACTGTGGGAAGAGAATAAGATACAGCTTGATTTGGTTGCCTTTGTAATAAATATAACTCCTTATGTGCTTACATAGAAATACAAAGTCACATAATAATCTTGCAGATTGAAAGCAGAGGTCTTCGCTAATGAGAGACATTTATAACTATGCCTCATTTAGTGATTTCAGAATATTACTCAGGGTGATTCATCTCACCTAATTTAACCATCTAAAAGTTAAGCATCTAACTTTACAATAATCAACTTGACTACCTCGAAAGTAAATAGAGAACATGCAAAGCATTTTCTAGAATAGATATCCAAAATAAGTATGGTAAGTGCTCTCTTGATGAGCATCTCTCTTTCCACTAGTGAGTGGGCTTAGACGACTCAAATGAACCGGATGCCATTTAGAAGGTCTTTACTAAGTTACTCTGGGTCTACGGTTTCTCAACAGTCGGTAGAAGAAGATAAGCATATTCAGTGTGTGGTTCATCACACTTTTCTCCAAAACTTATTTTGGAATGGGATAAATCACTTCTGAAGGTGCCTGTGTGGCTCCACTGGCTAGAACGAACAGCCTGGAATAAATTCCTGTCAAAGGTAGCTCAGCCTAGCTAGGAAAAATGTCACCTGTAGACATGTCGTAGTGAAAACACCTGTGGAAGATCTGGCGAGGAGTCAGTGACTGGCAGAGTATGAGGTAGCAGGCCCAGCGTGTGAAACTACGCACTGACCAAATTCCCATGAGGGCCAGGCAGGCATATTCCATTTTGTCAACAGTGTCTAGCTGCTTCCTGGGCAGTAGCTGCTCAAGGTTAGCACAGCCAAGGTAAGGAAACAGTTCTAGTAGATTTAAGAGGCCCTTACGAATAACAAGTCGAGTCCTGCCCGTGAGTCCCTCCTGGACGTCCGACCCACACGTCTGCCTCCAGCAGCCTCCCATGGGCAACTCCTCCACATGGTTCCCGGGGCTCCCTGTGCAGTTTGTAGTGTAAGTCCTTTATTAAATCTATCCTGTTCAACCCCTTACGAACCTTGAGTGTCTCTCCCCGCCGGTATCCGACCCTCTCTCGTCTGCCTTGCGGTCACATGTGTCTATTGAATTGGTTAAAGCAAACACTTTTAAATTGTTTTTTAGCTACATTTGAGTTTTCAGTTTGGTCATTTTAATAAGCAGTGTTAGGAGAACATGGAGTAGGTACTATCAAGTCAAAGATAGAATACACGTTTTAAATTTTTTCAGTAAGGACCGTCCCATGTGTTCAAGCAACACCAATTTAAGCAGCTCATTAAAATGTCTGAGAGTATATGATTATTGAAGTAAATTGAACTTTTAGATAAATATTCTAGATAAAATATTTGAAATATTCTATTTAGATAAATATTTAGAATTTGCATTGTAATTATTTTACTGACAGATTTCAGATCTCCAGTAATGCTATGAGAATAATCAAGCACCTCATGCTGTTTTGTTTTATTTTTTGACGGAAAGACAATTCTGTGTCACGGTAGTAAATTAGACTATACTCATGTCTAATTGCACCAATCCTCGTGTTTTACTTTATCTTATAATTCAGTGACTTACTAAGACACGTACTCTGTGTGTATAAACAACTGTTCTCCCTCAAAGACACTCAACCTTTAACTGTGGCATGAATACTGAAGTTTGCATAAACCAGCAAGCTGAACAAACACACAATGTGAAAGAATTGCAGGGCTCATTTTGCTAAGAATAGGGGTTAAGTGGCACACGCTGCTGTTGCATACTTGTCTTTAAAGAGAAGGGACAATTTGTTCATGAACATAATGAAATGGAGCCATTAGAATAAATGCAAATTTTATAGAGGAAAATTTCACATAGACACTTTTCCTTCCAACCACTTTGTTCATTTGATTATTCTCATTTGGCTTTCCATTTGTATATTTTAAAGTTTTTATTATTGCATAATGACAGCTATGTGAAGAATGGTCACACATACCTAGGCAATGAAAAACTGAAAGGAAAGATGCAGATCATTTACCAAATACCTAGACTGTGAGTCAATATATTTTTGGATGCCTCAATTTCTACCAGTGATGGAAATTACTAAAACTGGAGGACAGCAAGGCTGCTGCCAGTAAATTATGGCTTAGAATTAAACCAAATCATTCAAACCTCAAATCAGTCAAATGGCAAAGAAAGAGACAGTTAGGTGTAAGAAATAAAGCAATCAACTTTTTTTTTTTGAAATAAACTTTTTTAAAAGATTTAAAAAAACAACAAAATATGTAATTTTAGCTTGTCAGAAGCTGTCTGAAAGTCTGTTTAGTGACCAAAGAGACTTGTCTAATTCATTCACCATTTTATCACTTGATGTGTTATGCTGTATTTCGCAGCTGGAGAGTAAACATGCCAAAAGTTGACATTCTAAGTAGCTCTGAAAATATTCACGTCTCAGACATATTTTTTGAGCAAAATGCAAATATGGCTTCTCCATTTAAGAAGATACCAAAGGGCATGTGGCTTGGCCAGTCTCCAAACTGGCTGTGATACCTAGGAGGAGAAACATACCTATATGATTCTTTCATATAGTCAGTAGGCAATCCGAGAATGGTAGTAATATTTTTGGAGATCCTGGTTTTGATCCACGATAGAAAAGAAAAGGTAATGAGTTTAGCAGTTTTAAATCAAGTGCTGCTGGAAAGATATCCACAAATCAGTTCAGTGTGGAAATATTTTCTTGTTGGCTTAAACTCTTTAGCTTTTATTGAAAAAGGAAAAATATATGACTACTCATTTGTACCATAAAAGGACAACCTACAAATTCAGTTAATTCTGATCTTAAAATATATCAATTGCTCTTTGTAACATAACATGCTAAATCATTTCTTTGATTAAAGTTTGATTAAAGAATGGCTTTTGGAAAAAGTAAATTATCATGGATTATGCTAAATTTTACAGCAGGAAAAGGATTAATTTTGACAGCAGTGTGTGTAAGGGCTCAGATGCATGATTCTGACTGTGTATCTTCTCTTTCAAAATGTTGACAGTTAAAAAACATGCAAAAGAACATTTAACTTCTGCTTCAAAATTCTCTAAGGAAAATACATTAATGCATTTCAATTGCTTGGTAAAACTTCATTAAATGTCTTTTCAAACCATTGCCAAAAAAAACCATGAAGACACCCATGTAAATTTAAAAAAGCATAATGCATCTGAAAGACGCTCGATCATTGATCCTGCAGAATGAAATCCTCTGAACGTCTGAATTCTAATCACCTGGTGCTAGTGGTCAAGTGGTCGATTCAAAATTCTCCTAAAGATTACATCAGAGATGTTTACCAAGCGATGTCTGAGGACAGTGTTAACATGGAGAGGCTCTGCAGTCTATCAGCTTTTCCTCTGATGTGACTGATTACTTAGTATTATCAGTGAATATCTATTAGCGAGTGCACATGAAGGGTCTTTTTGTATGTTTTGAGTCTTTTTCATTTCCACTCCTTTCAAATCTGACTGGCAACAGAAGCTAACTGGGGAACAACTGCCCAAATTCTCCACTGACCTTCCATTCAATCGTGGTCTACCTAAGCCAGTATGAGAACAGAGCATTTGCCGATCTCCAGAACACCAGGTATGTTCATGGAGACAAGGTGGAACGGACAACGCTGGAGCACAACTGGCTTTCCAAAAGAAGTTGTTCTTTGCAACTCAGTCTAGGACAGATTTTGACAGCAACAGCAGGTTCATAAGATGCCAGGAAGAATTAGTGGGAATGGTAGCAATACCTGAATATAATCTTCTGCGTTTCTTGTTACCACCCACTGTGGGGAAGGTTCACAAGTTAGTGATGATTCTGAAGTTATCACCCAGAGTATAGCTATAATGTTGGGCTTTGTCCTATCTCAACAAATGGTTTAACTTGGCTTTTCACATGCAACTACTTCATAGGAATTTTAAGAGCAATATATCTGAACTTTTGTCATTCAAATAAAGAATCTAAGAAAATTTGTCCAAAATACCCTTATCCACAGTTCTGGAACGGGAGCAAGATCTTCAATTTATCACCAGAACATCTATGGGGTTGCAATTAGGTTTATTTACAGATAAAGCTGGACATTTGTCAAAACTGGTCTTGAATACTGTCTTCTAAATATAGATAACCCTAATTCTGAAAGTGTTTAAAATCTATTGTCTTCTCCTTAGAGATTTCCCCAAAAGATAGTAAATCAAGACCAGTTTTGACAATGATTTTCGGATTCAGTAAGTTCCCCAACAGCAAATAAAATGAGACTTTTGATTCATTTCAAGAGGAGAAACTTACAAATATGATATAGTGATGATTTTCAATTCTAAATAGTCTTTGCAAGATTCAATCTAGTAGCCTGTTTCACTTGCCCTTTCACTTACACTCATAGTATTTCGCATTGACTTGTCTTCTTTCTGACATATTAAATAACTCAGCGGGAGGTAGAAACGCTGTAAGTTATTGTGATTTTATTATTCCTCCATTTTAATTACTTACATATATTCACATTTCGTGGGTTTCTTCCTCTCAACAAATATTACCTTTTCCCTTACATGCAGTAATATGTGACACAAACAACTGACAGTCATGCACTGCAATACAAGATGGATTTCAAAGTGTTCACCTTTTTCAAAGAATTTATCATCATCTTGCTAAAACTCTGTCCAAATTCATGTGTTTACTGGGAAAGAACAAAGAGTGAGAAAACGAGCAAACGAACGAATGAACAAAAGAAAGATAGTTGCAGGTAGAAGACACCTGATCCAATTCTTTTTAGGGTAATTACAGAATTTGATACCTGTGAGAAACAGGTCACATCAGTATTGCCTACAGGTGGCTCACTGTAGTGATATTTACACTATCAGCACTCCTCTAATATTACTGTAGAGTTTCTGGGAAGGAAAGCAATAAATTAAAGAATCCTATATTAGACAAAAGAAATAGAGTACTATAGGCTTGTCAAATCAATCCCCCCTTCTGTTCACCTCATATCCTGAAGGTAATTAATATCTACCTCATTTCTAAATCAGCATGCCATCTGGAGCTGTGAGCAGACCAAAAAAATGCATTTTCTGTTGTATTACAGAAGCGCTATTCACATTGCTATAAATGTCAACATTTTTACTTTAAAACCCTTTAGAATAGTTGCTTGTGAGTACACTGACTGTACAAGAAAATATACAGGTATAGGTATACAAGTCAAATACAGTTTTTGCAAAGTGCCATTAATTTTTCTGTGTTCCCTATATGGTGTCATAGTTAATATATGTAAATAATTTTCTTTGGTTTTAGTTAATAAAGATAAAGGTATTTTGGTTTTATTTAATAAAGATAGATGGATTGTGGCAAGATTAGGTGTTTTTATTCCGCTCAAAGTTTAACAAATAGATTTTTAATTGGATATTTCTGGCTCCAAAAAGCCAAGTAACAAAAGCAGTATTGTCAGGCTTAGTGTGAACATAATCGAAAAGCTGGACAAAACTTCCTTAAATGATGATTTGTCTATTCTCCCATTGTCTATATATACTGACAACATTCCTTGCTTTAGTTTTTAATTCACTTTCGTCATGCTATAAATTCACTGTATATAAAGCAAAAAAGTCTGAATGTCACTGACAAAAAAGGACAATCAGCTGTTTTTAATACTCCAGCCTAATAGCCACTCCAAATATATCACTTCTGTTGGTGAGATTTATAGTTACACCTGACTTTTTCATTCACAGTGCTTATCCACTTCACTGACCAAGGGCTAAACACTGAAAATCCAATGAATATGTGTTCATATATAAAACTGTCCTGCTCCCTTAATTATTCCATGCTTTTAGTGCTATCAAAATAGACAGCTCACACTTACATTAAGGGTACATTAATAAAAAGAGGCTATAGGCATGTTACAGACATAGGGATTAAAGGTTAGATTGAGTAATGGGATTTTGCACTTTCAAGTTAGGCGTAGCAACAGTTTTCTGGTCATATCTATACCTCTCAAAAAGAGGGATCTCTAGGACAGTTGTAAACATGGTAATGAGCACAGAATCTCACCCATCCCATCACACAGCTGCCTTGCAGACAGCCGGCAGATTATTTGCACATGTGCAATAGTGTCCCTGCACGTTCTCGCAGGTGGATTCCCGTCACAGCTGACCTGTTCTTGCGAGTTTGCTGACTGGCCTCAGTATCAGCCTCAGGGCTATGCTCAGCAAGCAGTGTAGACATGGTCTTAGCTTCTGAGCCTGGGAATGCTACTAGCACCGTGGGTACTAGCACTCTCTGCCCAGAACAGGGGCAAAAGTCCTGCATGAGACTGGTATTCCAGTCAACTGGCACACGGAGCAAGGAGTGACTAGTAGTAAAAAAGAAACAGGGAAGACAGGGAGGACTTGCCCAAAATCTCTCATTTATAAAGCCATCAAATACTTGTGATCACATATAATTCTCTCCTGGGAGTATCTGCCTACAAGCATTCTTCGGACCATACTGCTTTGCCTAATGAAAGATATCACATGCATTGCAATCTTTGCCTTCCAAAAAATGTTCAGTGACAAAAAACACCTGAGAAGAACAGATTCAGGGCTCGATGCCCCAAAGGGGTACCTCAATTAGACTGTGGAGTCACATTTCCTTCCCACTTGTTCCCTCTCCCTCTGTCCTGTCCCACAGGAACTGCCCTTTTTCCTTTCCCTCATGTCCTGATCTTCAGGTTCATACACTTATTATTCACTGAATATTCCTCCTTTTTTTTTTTTAATCTGAAAATTCCTTGATGTGCTAATTAAATTTGTCTTCAAAGAAGTGTAAGATATGGGTCTGGATTAAGGAGCGAGCTGAACTAACATTTCCTATCAAAGACTGAGTACTATAACCACTAACCTATTAGATAAATGACGGACTTTGATATCACTACTACATGACACTCACTGAAAGCGATAACTACTGATGCCATTTGTGAGGTATCAGATGCTGGCCATGAGTGGCAAGCATAGCCAGAGGACTTAGACCTTCACAGGACGTAGGTGGAAGAATGGGCACTCCATGGCCTAAGTTTGGACTTGCATACCCAGGATTAGGCAAGGGTGCAATTTTAGATTCACAGTAGCTTAAGATAAAGCAGTAAGAGCTCCAGTATTTGAGGTGTACCCCAGACAAGGGCTCAGTTGTCCAGGAAAGTTATAGATAAGAGGAATTATGTATAAATAATAACCCACAATATTGCATGGACAGTACAATAGTTCTGTGCTGCACAATACTTTATGGAAAATAATGTAATAGGTAGTGAAACCAACACTAGGAATTTTGTAACAATCAAGTGGAACAGATAGCTCTAATAGGGTCCACTAGTCAGCTCAGCATCTATACTTCGCCCAGCTAGGAAAGTCTTTCCTCATCTCTAGCACTTTCATTTCAAACATCTCAGGTTTACAGAACTGAGTGAGTAACACCAGGCATTTGCCATGCATGTTTCCTTGGGGAGGGAGGAGGAATTGCTATTAAAACAAGTGGGTTGAATGGCTGTGTGTAGTGTGACTCGGCTGCACTTCACAGGAGATAAGAAAGCGCTTTAACTCCTTACAAAAGGCATTGCCTAGTACCAACAGACCTAAGAAGTTACATGACATTTCAACGGAGTATTATAATCAGAAGCACCTTAAATCAGTGCTTGAATAGCAATTTTTAACTTGCATAGTTCAGATGTTTCTCCTGGCAACATTTCCCTAATGTCATTATCACTTACTAAAATTTGATACCATCTACAACCTGAGCTTGAATTCTTGACACACAGTACCAGAGAGGCAAATATTATGCCAGATTAAAGAGTAGCATGTTTTGACAATTATGAAGACAGACGTTCCTCTTTTGCAATGAGGAAGTTTCAGAAAATATGTAAATACTTAGGCAGTTAAATTGTGTGCAATGTATCCACAAGAGAAATAACTTAAATACATAGCCATAAGCTATTGCAATGTCTTTGATTACGTATAGCTCTGTCAAACAAAACAAGACATTCATCTGCTTCTAAGAAATCTGATACTCATTTCTAACCTGAAGTCATATAACTTCAGGCTAAGTGCATGCAAGTAAGTAGAGACCTCACATGTTTCTTGGAATAGTAAACAGACAACATTCTTTGAGTCAGGATTTAATCCATTACTAGTGAAATCTTTGCTATTGGAGGTGCAATACTTCTGCTAGAACTTGAAGTTCCCATGCATTATCGTAAGAGTCCATCCACACAGACTCTTTTAGGGGGCAGACTGGCCTGGGGTAGTTAATTTCAGTATAAAGATGCTTGAAATTTACTTTCTGCTACGTAGAATCTGTTAATCTCAAATTTCATCACAACTTTAATTGGTTAGGACACATTCCTCCTTTCTTAGCCTGACCTTTTCCCCCAAATTCTCTACAGAATTCTATTATGTATCCATGGAGGCTGTGATCAAAGTCAGTTTTACACACATAGTTGATAAAGGTTGTGGAAGAGGCTCTTCTTCATTAAAAACTGTAAGATGATAATATACTAACTCCTTAAAACATGTATATCATTGTGTTTTTTCATACTTGTAGGTAAATGCTACTGTAAGGTCAATTGGAACTAAGAACAGCAAACTGAAATGTAAATAGCTACATGTCAGCTTCCAATATTTTTTTCATTGTGATTTTTTGGTAGAAAGCAAAGAAAAATGACAAAAAAGATGACCTCACATCACCTTGGTTATGAATCAAGTAAGCGTTCACACATAATTTGCACTAGTTTTCACCCTGCTCATTGAATTATTTCTTGATTTTTTGCTTTCATTGCTCAGTAGAACAACTATTAAATTTATGGTGATTGTTCTTCCCTCAAGTGGATTCAAGGAGTAAAAAAGCAGTAAAGCTAAAAAGTTACACAAGACAAATGTCTAAAGGTAAGGCTGGTTGATAAAAAAATAACAGATGACTTCATGTAGGGAGGATAAAGTAGAGAATCAGATAAGGAAAATATGAAGTAAAGGGAATTTAGTAGAAATTTATGACATTTTAAATTATTTTTTGCTAAGAATGGCTGTTGAAATTTTATAATGCATCCTTAATTATCTGTACAACATTGCTGTACTGGGTCAAAACAGAAAAAATGTTACCCCCTGTGCTCTGGTAGTAACTAGTGGTAGTAAATATTGGGGAGCAGATGAATCTGGTAGCCCTACAGAGGGGAGGCAGCCACAGCTCCCTGCCCCCAGGTCCAGCCACTAGCAAGGCTTATCACGTATTCCCCAATAGGCACCCAAAAACACATGTATACAACACACATGTATGTATATGTATACACATGGCCGGCTGCACAGATCAATATAGAGAGAAATGCTCAGCACTCAAACAAACACAAACAGCACCAATGGCTTCACCCAGTTCCCCTCTCAGGCTGATCAGGATGAGGGTCCATTAGTGGGAAACATATACATATACACAATATGGATCCCTCCCGTAGCTGGTCTTAGACACTCTGTCCAGCAGCTAGACCCTGGACCTTTGGTCTCCCAAGTTGCTGGCACCTGGACATATGAGCTCCGAGGCCAGCAGCCCCACTCCAGTTGGTGGTACAGACCCCCTCACTGAGACACATCATGCGCATGTGCACACCCTCCCCCCACACACACGCGCGCGCACACCAGGTCTCCCAGTTGACCACCAGACCCCACAGTCTCTCTGGCAGTTGCCCTGGACCCCTGACCTGCCAGTAGCCAGCTCCTCCAGTGGTCTCACTCACAGGCACACACATTCCTCTCTCCCAAGCAACTTGACCCACTCGCCCACTAGTCCAGCTTGATATTTGCTAGCGACCACACACTGGCTTACGCACCCTCAGTCACTGGCACCCCCAATACACAGGCGCCTGTGACCTGGGGTCTGACCCCCAATGCTGGCACGTACCCCTCCACACACACAGGCACACACAGAACACAGTCCCCTTAGGCCACAGAATGTACTGTTACTTTTTTTTTGCAGGGAAAGGCCAAGTTTAACAACAAGGAGCAATGGTTTGGCTGTTGAGCCTTCTGCTTTAGAAGATGTTCACTTTGCAGTTTTCTGAACCACTTTTTCAGTGGCTTGGACTGGACACTCATTAATTATAGTCATTGTAGCCTGTTTGAATGGAGATGCTGTGTATCCATTAGCAGAATACTGCTTCTGGGATTTTCAAGTAGCTTTGATGTAATTTTAGGCTCAATTATATTCCCTGTTTAATGAGACAAAACATCTAGACTACTAAAATCACAAATACTAATACATATTTATGATAGGAAAATACAAGATTCACTCATAATTTCATAGGAATTCTTTTGTTTTTTTCTTTTTAGCATAGCATTGCCCTTTAGAATAGATGAGACAATCTGATGGAGAGCTTTCCACCTGCTAACATCTTTTCCTGAATATCCATGTAGTCACCTGGCCCATCAAGCCGACTGAGAGGGGCAGGGATAGTGGGAAGTGAATGTTCTAGGAAGAAACGTCTTTGGCATAGTTTTTGTTTACCTGTCTGGCAGACAGTTTCACAATCAGAATCCTCAGTCAGAAGAATTTTCACATGTCCTCTGTGCAACATGCACAACCTAGGGACAAAGGAATGCTTCTGGCCACTCGAATTGCATAGATGACCTTCTGGGATCTTCACTATCTGGGGAATCAGTCACCAGAAGAAATAATTTCCCTAACTACTTAAGTATTTATCAAGAATCTCCCCAGTGCCGAGAAGTCCTGCCACAAACTCATGTTTACTGGTCACCATTTAGAATTACCATTTCCAGTCACTATCATACATTGATTTTGGATATCATATTAAGTCTATTTTTGATATCCATAAGATATCCATTCGTTTCTTACTTATGCAATGAGCATATCATATTCTTCATAGGAAATAGGAAGAAGAAATGCTTGTCATCCAGTAACCACATGCTACCTGATGGAACATGTAAACCTCATATAGAAATCTCTGAAAGGGTCTTGTGAATTACTAGAAAACATGAGCAGCAGAACCAGCAAAAAAATCACAGCTTTGACTCTCCTTTACCTATGTCTGAATGAGAGTCTGAACACTAGAACCTCAGCATAGCCCATAGGCATATGCTTATCTCTAGCTTAAATTCTTCCACACTCAGCATGGCAAGAAAACACAGAAGGGACATGATCTATACACTTGAGTTCTATTGAAATCACTCTCTTCACACACATTTTTAAAGCTGAGCAAATGCTCAAGAACTTTGCCAAACTGGAGCCCCTAAAAATATCTCCACCTCATCTTCAAGCTTCTTCCAGCTTTCGTAATTCAGAGAAACAATGCCCCTGTGTTCATATCATTATGCTGTAGATCAGGTGACAGAGACAGGAATAATCAAGACTAAGTAATCAGGATGAGTGGGAGAGAAGTGTCTTAGTTAAATAATAAGGATAACACAGATTATTATTGCTACTATGTAAGAATGTAGCATATGTGAGGAATGAAGTACTCCTCAACTACAGACTGACCTAAATGACCGAAGGCCATCTTGAACTTTACAGAATGCACACTCTGGGTAAACTGCACCCGTAACAAGCTGTATACTTTAGACCACAGGCAACTGAGCTCAAAAGAAACCTCTTTAAAAATGTATTTATTCACTCCGAGGCACGAAATTTATCCAACAAAACTCGGCATAGATAAAGAAAGTCAGCTTTGGCTGGAGGACAAACATTCATACATCCGTTCAATAGAGACATTAACTTCCATGTGAAAAGTTGTAAGCATCCCTTGTTGGAGTCCTACAATGGAAGGGTATTTCTCACAGTTACAAGTAAATAAGAACAACGTATACTTATAAGCGAAACTCCAAAATGATTGGACAACTTTTATTTTTGGCTCACAGCTCAAACATACTAACAGGTTTAAGATATTTTTGTGATGTTTAAAAATTAGCTTCTTTAATGGCTATGATATGATTACAAATTGTGATTTGCTCTGAGAGGATGTTCATTATGTTAATGATGTTAGTGAAGTATTTAATTACCTCCAAAGAATAAAAAATCACTATCTTGAGACACTCTTAGGGAGACTGTACCTTAGCAGAACATGAAGTAGTACAGAAAATATGCAAAAAAAGTCACCTGTCATTCATCGAAATCACAGAAAGATACAGACAGTGAAAAGAAAGCATGACATTGTCATTACCGCTACTGTTAGCGATGCAAGAGAGTGAGGATAAAGCCATTATCTTCAGGCCCTCCTTATAGCTTACCTAAACTGTCTATCATTGAAAATATGACTTGAATTTGTAAATAACAGAACCTATAATAGCAATCAAAGGTATACCAAGGTATACATTACAATGTTCAGATATATAACAGAAATTAAGAGCAAGTTTTTCAGATTCATTGAAAAGGAGTAAGAGAGTTCATGAGACAAATATCTGATTTCTATGTGGCTTCAGCATCCCATAAATGTTACCAAAAATTAGAAAATATTAAGATCTTATAAGTAGGATTTCCACTCATATGTTTTAAGGTGAAACTCAAGTCTATACTTCTCTGTTCTAATTAAAGGTAGCTATAGCATTACATTCTTTATGTGATCCAGTGAAGGGCTAACTCAGCCCTTTGACAGTCATGTTCAAATATAAGTGTCTGAGGGTCTGGGCAGGCAACAAGTTACTACAGGATAAACTAGACTATGACCTTGCTTGTAAACCATCGTTGTAGGACACTGGTTAACAGACAATGGAAAACCGCCTATGCATATACTTTCATACTTAGCCCATGAACTAATAGGTGAATGTGTCCTTATACTGGGGCAGGAATGGGCAGTTACTGCAAAGTAGCTGACACACTGCAAGTTCATACCACTCTGAATGAAATTACACAAACTGCAGAACTGATCCAACAGCTTGCCATAGCTGATTAGGAAGTCTCACTTCTCTATGTCACTTACCACTGCTCTTTCCCTTTTCCTCCCTCATTCATAGCTGCACGCATCCTTTGTTCTGTTGCTTACTGAGACTTCACTGAATAGATTCAACTCATCCAGTAGAAAACTACCAGGACATTACAGTCAGCAATAGTGGACAACTAGACGGGTAAAAACCTGGGTGATTAGGCTCAAAGTGTAGTGGTTAATGGGCCAGTTAGAAGTGGGGTATTGCAGGGAGTCTATGCTGGGACCCATCCCACTTAACAACTTTATCAACAGTCTGGTAGGAGGTGACGGATTGGACTTTCAACAGTTTTGCATATGTCATCAAACTGCGGGAGGGACCAGTCAATACACTCGAGGGCAGGGCTGCCATCCAGAGAGACCTTGGTAGGCTGGAGGAATAGGCGGAAACAAACTTTATGGAATTCAAGAAGGACAAAAGCAGAATCCTGCACCTGGGAAGGATGAAGCCCTTGCAGTGACACAGGCTGGGAACTGACTGGCTGAGGAGCAGCCCTGCTGAAAAGCAGCTTGGGGTTCTGGCAGGCAGAAAGCTGCACGTGATCCAGCAGTGTGCCCTCACAGCAGAGATGGCCAAGAGCATCCAGGGCATCACAAGACCAGAGCCAGCAGAGTGAGGGAAGTGATTATCCCCCTCTACTCTTGTTAGACCACATCTAGCTCCTGCGTCCAGTTCTGAGCCCCACAATTTAGGAAAGACATCAATAAACTGCAGCGAGCTCAGCACAGGGCCACCAAGACGGTTGGGGGCTGAAGCACTTGCCCTGTGAGGAGAGGCTGAGGGAGCTGGGCTCATTCAGCCTGGATGACAAAGAGATGGCTTTGGGGGGATCGAACAGCAGCCTGCTGGTACGTACAGGGATGCTATTAAGACAATGGAGCCAGGCTGTTCAGTGGGGCATGAGGTGAGGATATGAGCGCAGGAGCATGATGTGTAGCAAGTGGAGTTCAGACTGGATATAAGGAAAAACCATGAAGGCAGTCAAGCAGTGGAACAGCGTGCGCAGAAAGAGTGTGCCATCTCCAGCCTTGGAGGCTTTCAAGACCTGACTGGGTAAAGTCCTGAACAATCTGTTCTGACCCATAGCTGGCCCTGTTTTGTGAAGGAGGTTGGACTAGAGACCTTCAGAGGTCCTTTCCTACCTGCATTATGCTGTGATCCTGGATTAGCAGTCACCTGTGTGAACCAGGCACAAAAAAAATGAGGTTGTTCATCACAATCAACACAATGTACTCTCTCCAGCAGTACAACAAGTATTGTCTTTTGTTCTGACCATAAACAATTGCATGCCAGACTGAATTATCAGAGGAGAGGAAATTACACATATTGAGAAGTTTTTTTGTAGTGTGGCTGTTTTTAGAAAGGAAGTAATCTCCCTGATTTTTGTTTGTGCTCTAGCCTCTAAAGCCACTTTAAAATTGGCCTAATTTTAAGTACTAGAGTTGTGCCTTTGATGTCAAAGGCTCTGCCCTTGTGCTTTACATAAGCATGGTCCTGAGTTTTAGATGAACTGGAGTCATAAAGAGGAAGATTTTATAAGCATTCTGTTCAAGGCAGGTGAGTTTTCCTTATCTGGTCTTGAAGTAAACCAAAGAAAGGCAAGTAGATTTTTCTTGTCATTTAAGTGTGTGCCCATGATCTGGACCCTGAAAAATTAGTGTCACAAGCAGCCATTTATTCCAATTATATTTAGGAATACTCATATTTTCAGAAGAGATTATGCTTTTGGGTCACATTGCATGAATTGGCTTGCACAAGAGAGTTTTAAAAAACGAGAGCATGGTAAATAAGCAGTATTACAAAAAAAAATCCAATAAATCTGCTCAAACTTAACAAATACAATGAATCAACCTTCTTAATCTTCAGAATTTACATTAAGTTCTAACTCTGGCACTCCAAACTGAAAAATGTCAAACCATCAAGTTCCTAAATATTGCACATGAAATAGAGAGAGGATTTAGGAGTTTCAAACTTCAGACAATGCTGTCATAGATATGCTCAATGTTACTCCACAACTTTACAAAACATTGCCACATCTGGAGTGTATCTCAGTTTCCAAAGCACTCCAGAAGTGACAGATGAAGTTAATCAGAACACTAAATACATTTCACTGACTGGTTTGGATTTAAAATATTCACTGTTAAAAACCAAGCATGTTATCTTTCCAAAAAGATATGGGAAGTAAGTGTGAAAATATGAAATTCAGTCAGATCAAAATGCTATTGGTAACAACCGTGTATCTGTGGAAAGAGAGACAATTATGGTTTCAGTTCAGAATTATCTTATATAAATAATACTTTTCTTGGACTGGTTTGAAAGCTTACCTCTAAGTGCTGCAGCTTTATTATGTTTATTAATTGCTTCACTTTCCTAGGAAGCCAAAGGGGAAAACAACATCTATCAAAGAGAACGATTTCCAAATCTGGCCTTCTACACCCAGTCAGGATGCATCAAAATAACAGGCCTTGCAGGCTTGGCACCCAGACAATGATGTGTGCTTTAAAAGTATTTGGCAGCCATGATTTTTTTCTGTGTGTCAGCAGGAGATCAGTGGACAGATAACCTCAAATGAGTGGTTGATTAGCCCATCCTTCAGAAGCCATCCCATAAAATTGCCAAACTTGTTAATTATCTTCTTTCCCCCCTCCCCTTTTTGTATGAGGATGTTGAGGAGGCACAACTACAAACCTAAAATCAGATGTGCTTGTTCTTTTCAGCTTTATCAGGAAAAGATTCGTTTGATTCACTCAGAGAACTTTGCTTGGGCATATTTGATTCTTCTTCAGTGAGGGTAGTCCATCACTTTAGACCCTGTTGGACAGCATTGTTTGGTTTATGTTTAACCCTACTGACTCTATAATAAATGATTAAATCCAGTAAATGTATATTCAGTTGATCAACTAACTATGGTATTTTAGGCTGTATTGCAAAACCATATAGGAAGACTGAGAAATGACTTTGAGATTTCACAAATATATGGAGAATCATCTCTCTTTAACTAATAAGAAAAAGCCTTTGATCTTCAGGTGCCTGCCTGAACTGAGAGTGTGAGCTGGGGAAAACTGGCTAAAGATCAATCCAAACAAAATGGAAGAGAGACTAATGGGTGGAAAAAAATCTACCTTTAAATAACAATTACAGCTGACTGAAATTCATGAGATGTATCTAAAGGCTATGCTGGAATGATGTGTGTCCCTTCTGATTTGCCTGTCTTGTGTCTTACAGCAAGCTTCTTTTTTTCTTTCTGGCACAGACTGGCTAAAGTGTCCTTTGTCATCTGCAGCTGGTAACAACTCTTCTCTATAGTTATCCCCTTATTTAGGCCTCTCTTGCAATGAATCATATGGAGAGTTACCCTTGCATATATTGGGTTCATCAGCACTGTCTCTGAGACTTTGTGGTTCTGCCTCTGCAAGTGATGGGGTTCCCTTGCAGGGCCATCTGCTGCAGACAATCCTCCAGCACTTTACATTCTAGAAAACAATTTTTAAAGCCATGTTTTCAGTTTGAATCATTGAAGCTTCATGAGCAGAAAGTTTTCTCCTGTTTTTAGATCTTACATATTATTGAAAATTAAATAGTATATCTTCATTTTACCCTGATTATACTTGTAATATATATAAAATTGTTTACATACTCTAGTGATAGGAAAAGTATCTTATAAAGTATGTACTAGACTAATTGCCACTAATAAGAGCTCTGGAATTTTCCTACAAATATCTGCAATCAGCACTAGACGTTGCAGTATAATGACTGAAAATTTGACCTTTCTTATTTTATTCTAGAGATGCTCGGACATCTGCCTAAAAACACTTCATATAAGGATGAAAAGCCTCCTCCCACGACAGCTAAGCATTTTCTTCCCACAAGTCTGCAGGCTTCAGGCTAGTCTCTAGGCCAAGTTCTGAAATTCTTATTCATTTTTTCATCAGAGACACAAAGCATTCCTTTACTTTTGCAATCCCAACTGAAAAAGGAGTCGATTTCTACATATTATAACCATGGAGAAATTGAAAAAGAATTTCAGAAAAAAAAAAAAGAAAAAAAAAAAGAAATCAGCTTAGCTGTAAGCAGATGCCAAGGCAGGCACAGGAAATCTTAGAACAGATCACATTCAAATGCACATTCAAAGCAGCTAATTCAAATTTCATTAACTGGCCACATTCTTTACATTCTTTGCCTCAATTCAAAGAACCGATTGTAGTGTGAAACTTCTGACAAATACAGATTTTAGCATGGAATGTGAGTAATTGCTGTTTCAGCTAGAAAAATGAAGCTTTTCTCAGAAAAACCTATCATTTTGAAGATTTCAGCAGACCACTATCTATGTCAAGCTGTCATGGGAGTATGAATTTGTTCTCTGTCAGAGGGACAAGTACAAGACCATCATTTCAGCTCCACTTAAGAGCATAAATGAGGCCTGAGATGGTGTGATATTTTTTCACATAGAGAAGAGTTCACCTTAGCACTACATAGACTTCGATACTAGAGATTTCTAAGCACAAGCATTTACATGACTCTTTGTGGAAAAAGAAGCTTTCCGTCCATCAATACTGGTAGAAAACATGTGAATGTGTGAAAATCAGGTCATGTTTAATTTATGAGAAAGTGTATCTGTCAATTTTAGATAAGTCATCTTCTGGTCATCTTCTAGCCCAGGTATAACTTCTATATTTCAAAATAAAAATAATTTCAAGTGCTGAATGTTAATCCCATTTTATTATTTTGTTTTTGTTTCTGAGTAGTACATCACATTACCTGACTGGGATTTTTGGAGTGGTTTAAAGGAAGTATTGTACGATGCTGTGTTATAATGAATCATGGGATCAGTGTGATGTCAGCATATTTCTTAATAAAGATATCATAGGATGTCACGGCCCAAGAGACTTCAAGACTCATTTACTTAGTTTTGTGTCACTTGAAAATTTTCAGACAATTTCACCAACAAATCAAAAGGAAAAGCTGCTTCCTCTTGTCGCTTGTACTGAAGTACTAAAGTTTGGGCTTTTCAGCAGTGAAAACTGTCATAGACTGGATTTCTATACACTGCTGTACTGAATTTTGTCTGCATCTTATAAAAATCTAACATTCATGACATAATCCTTCAAGGAGTCGTACGTATTTTAAAACTATTTGTAGGGCTTTTGTTAATCACAAACAGACTTAAGTGAGATCAAAACATTAATATATTCTTACTCTGTGATGCTAAGTTATTTCCTTTTCTTTGACAGCAGAAACGAGAGAAATAAACCTAAAATAAATACAATCTTTTTCTGCAGAGTTGTTTTCTCCCCACTTTTTTCTTTTGCCACAGATATACAAATAAATTAAAGACCCAACAGATGGAATCTATGGGAAAGAATGCTGCTCTGGTGTAAGTATTATTCATACTAAAGTCTAGCATTCTGAAAGCATTTTAAAATGTTCTATTTGAATAGGCACAGGAAAATTATTCTGAGAATATGTCTACTTAGGCCTTCTTAAAATTCACTGTTTACAGAGTCCTTGGCATAATAACTTATCCTGAAAGATAAGTTCTATCAGAATTGCTGGTACTGTCCTTCATGCAAATATTAACTTCTACAATTATTATGGAGCAAAGAGTAACAAAGAAAAATACCAATTTTATATTTCCATTATATTTCTTTATGATTCACTAAATTTGCTACACTTGGGATGGGGCTCTGCCTGCGGTTATGCATGGTTATGGCAGTTTTGAACTAGCTTTTTTCTACTTGGGTAAGATAACAGTAGCAATGATGAGAAAAATGCATGGACTTCAGCACTGGTTATACACACTTGCCTGAGCTTTTACTTGCGTGACTGCAGTCTATGCTGTCATGTCTTCATTTTCCTTTTATCCAAACTGACTCAAACAAAGCTAGCTCATCCATGTCTCCTCATGCTGCAATCACATGCCCCGATGTGTGGAAAAAGCTTTAGACAGGCTGACATTATGGGACATATTAAGAGCACCCTACTCTTCTTGCTCCCTTTGGGAAGGCCACAAGTGCTGAACTTCTGTAATTCTCTTGAGTGCTGAGACTGCTTTTTATCAGTATCTACAGAGATAAAGTCATCCCACAAAAAGAGGAATAGCCTTGGTTTATGGTTAATCCATCTTCTGCTTCCTCTTAAATCTCTTTATTTGCACACCACATCCTTTCACTACATGCACATTGGGCAATTCCAAGAAAAAATGCATTTTTCTTGGTCATAAGATTTCCGGGGATGATTATGGAACTATACAGAAGCAGACTGTCCCCAGCACTACATCCTAATGAACTACCACAACATCCATACATGCAATGGTATGTTCTTCTGTTTGTAGTTTGTATCCTATCTTTACTGCTCAGACCCCAGATCTGCTCACAAAATGTTTTGTTCAACATCTGCTAGGTAGGCACTGAAAAAGATGCATTTTTCTTAAATCAGCTTTTGTTCCACAAGATGCCAGTACTAAGGTAGACAAGACTGATAGCAGGATAGGCAGAGTAGATTTCAGGAAGATTTTTCAAAATACTATTGGGATGTTGCTTTCAAATTTGTAATCAGAAACATTTATCTGGAAACCAATTTCTAATCAGGAAACAGAAGTAATGCCATGTGATTAAGTAGCTAATAAAAATAGTTCATATATTCTCATCTTAATGCATAATATTTGCAATCAACTGTTTCATAATGGACTTAAAAGCTTGTCCAAACAAATTATCTGGCAGATAGTTTTGGCTAGGAAGCAATTCAAGAAAATTGAGAATTATTTGCAGGCTATCTGCAAACACAAAAAGAGATTCAAAGAACAAAAGAAAAAGTTTCTCAACTCTTTAAATGATTGTGTAATAGTAATTCTTTTGAGGGATGGGGAAGGGAAAGAGGGAAAGATACCACCTGAATTTCTACTTAGCTATTTGTTTTCACTTGTGTAATTAATGCAGTTTTGCAACACAGGATTTGATAGTATAATCCACTCTGTTTCCAGAGTAGACTGGGTTCTAGCTGGTTGTGTTCCTAGACCCCTCCAAAATGGAGAAGAAACAGTAAGCAATCTCAAAAAGTCAACTGCATCATTTCACAATGAAAAAATAACAAAACCTACAAAAACATAACTTCATATGAACAAAAATGGAGTCTGCCATTGTTTCTCACTAACAACTTTTCTGTTTAGCCTTGTCATCCCATCCATCATGTGAACTTTTCAGAAAGAAGAGGGGAGAACAATTTGCCTGCTTGAACTTTTCTTTAGCTCTAATTTTAATTTCTTCTCTCCACTGGAATTTGCAATAAGATAGGTACTGTGTCATGCATTTCAGTATTAATCTACTTACTGAAACGCAGAAGAGCTGGAGAACACTCACGAGACAAGAGGGCAGCACCTTTTGAGAAAAGGGAGTGGAATTATGAAAGAATATGAGCGTTGAGGCTTCATAACATGGCAGCACAAAAACCCGATGTTTCTTATCCACATGGGGACCAGGCACAAAACAGGATAATGGAAATGTGAACTTCCTGCACAATTTCCACCATTTAATCCTGACCTGAAGAGACCCATTAGCAGCATAATTCAGTCACTGCATGTTATCATCTTCTAAAAGCAGTATGCCAGCAATCAAACAAGAGAAGGCTATGTTCTAGCATGAGCACTTTTCTTCAGAGAGGAATATGAAACTTCCTCCCTAGAGAAGAACTGCCCAGAACGTGAAAGAGCTATCTGGCAAAAGACTGTAGGACTGCTTTAAGAAGAAGAAGAAAAAAAAAAAAGATATGAAACAAATACTGTAATAATCATATCTCTATTAAAACATTTGAAATCTTTTTCAAGTGAAACACAGCAACTTCTGCACAAAATACTTGTTGCTTTTGAGCAGACTTTGAAAAAATTTGGCAGAAAAATTCATTTTGTCATATATATTTTACCACTTTGTTTCACCCATGAAGAAAAGCTTAAAACAAAAATAAATAGAAATTGCAAGAGGAAAAAAAACTAAAACAAAAATCAAAAAAAAATCCCCCTAGGTATTCAGTTTGCTTGAAAATGTTATTTTTCATTTGAAAACATTAGCTTAACCAGTAAGTTTTTCTGGATTTGAATTGTCACACTTAGAATGAAATCTCTTTATCACATTACAAGCAGGCTGAGCCATAAAATCCCTTAAACTGCCTACTAAAAAAAATAAAAACAACCTCACACAGTGCCTGTCACTTTTCTTTCTAAAGACAGCAAATAGGAAGACATTTAGCTCAGCGTAGTGATAACGATTATAAACTAGGGATATTCTCTGCTTAATCTTGCTATGCACATTGATGGATGAAGCTACTTCTGCATGTGTGCTCAGTTTTTCAGGAGGACACAGCAGTTGCTACTGAGGCACCAGCATGCTGCGGATTTCCATGCTAGAAGAATTGATATCCATTATTATGACTAACACGGGGTTCTGACAGTCCACTTCACAAGAGTTAACTTGCTCTAAGGAGAAAGAACAAGGGTAGGCGATGGAAGGGTGAAGATTCCAAGTTTGGCCTTGAAACTGTTTCTCATGGATAATGAGGTTATTTCATGAAATATTTATCTTTCCTCCTCCTTTCTTAAAGTCAGTCCTAGGAACGATAACAAAACCAGGCATCGCAAATTTTCTGGACACTGAATGGTGAATTAGGGTATTGATGTCATCTTTCATTTCACATTATGTTAGGGTTTGCAGATCATAGAATCAAAGGATAATGCAAGTAGGAAAGGACCTCTGAAGGTCTCTAGTCCAACCTCCTGCACAAAACAGGGCCAGCTATGGGTCAGAACAGATTATTTAGGGGTTTACCCAGTCAGGTCTTGAAAGCCTCCAAGGCTGGAGATGGCACACTCTTTCTGGGCACACTGTTCCACTGCTTGACTGCCCTCATGGTTTTTTCCCAGTGATGATACAGGAAAGACAGCTGACTTTTGGGACTGAAGCTTCATCTGAGCCACCTCAACTGCCACAGTGTCCCAGAGCTTAGCAAGGCAATGACACTGTTTTTAAACCTAGTTAATCTCAAAGGATAAAGTAATTAAACTTTGTGATCTCCTCAAAACAGGCATTTTTTTTCAGAGCAGAACCTTATTTTCAAAAGCCTCAGGAGAGATGGAAATAGTCGGTACCTATGAGGTAAATTAAGAGTCTAAGTCATTGTCCAGAAGACCATTCCCACTACTCACAATCTGTCACAGAATAGATGTTATCTATATTGCTGTAATATCTAGGTAAAACAATCTGAGTAGGATATCCTCAGATGCCTGTTGAACACATTCAACAAAATACTACAAAAAAGAGTAATATTTAAAAACATTCCAAGGAAATGTTGGGTTTTGAACTGTTCCCTTTATCTTCCATTTCTAATAGCCTACATAGGCCTTTACCACTGTTGAGAGAGACACTTTCACTTTTATCCCATGAAGGCAAGGTTTTTCATTCAACAGAAACAGAACTTGATCCTTCAGAAACAAGGCACTATCTATAGTAACTCAAATACTTGATGGCCAAGTTATACTGCTCTAGAATTAGGATCTAGGCATTGGTAGGAAGCCTTCAGTCAGATATGACAGACTAGTGCAATGACAGTAGTCACAAGTGAGATGGGAGTTACCTAGAAAATGATTGAGAAGTCCCTCTCCACAGTCTAACAGGAAATTACTTGTGCTAAGAAGCACCTATTTTAAGAAGCATAATATAAAATCATCAAAATTTGAATTGTTGACTGGATCTGGGTTTGACATGCTTCATGGGACATACTGTTCTTTCTTCTTCAAGTTGTTTTCACATGAAAATAAGATCATCTCCTAAAATAAGGGAAATGATTGGTGCCTAGGAATGCTAAAGCAATTTTGGGGGCTGTGTGGGGGGAAATGGTGACAAATGTTCATTAAAGGATTTTCATTTCAAAATGATAGTTTTACCATCCTAACCTCTAACTTGAATAAATGATCTTACCTTTTTCTGAATTTTCTACAATAAATATGTGGTAAAAGGCTCCAATAGGTTTAATTTATATGCACATGCAATACAAAGTCTGTGAATCTGTTTTAAAAATTCTGTTTGGCATTCCTCCTGCAATTTGAGGCAAAGATTAAATTGCCAACAGCTAACTGCGGCAGCTCTTGCTGCTTTAGGCATTGACATGAAAAATCCAAAGAATGTATCTTCTGCCATAAAAGGATCTAATGCTATAATAATTGCTCATCATTATGGTGTTTTTCTGCCACGGACTTTGTCATATTCTTTTTAATTAATCTTTGGAGTCCTGGTAATAGTTTTAATATATGACTCATTTTAAACATGATTCTCCATTAACAAAATAACATTCTGGTTCAAACTATATTGAATGTTTAGAAATAAAGCAGTAAAACCTCTGGGCAATGCATACAATTGGGATGGCAATTGAAATTTCTTCATAGTTAGAGTCTCAGTTGGAGGACAACACGTGAGCATTATATCACACCATATCAGCTGAGAATCCAATTGTTAGACACAGATTTGCCTAAAGTTGAGATGAGTGCTAACTGGTTTTGATAAAATAAAGTCCAAATTTACTTTTTGTTCAGTGTTAAACAAGTTTGATGAACTTAAAAAGTCCGTGAGCATCTTGATTAGCTCTTTGATCTCCAACTTCTGTTGGAAATACTAGGAGGAAATGAAATTATTCTGAAATTTTCTAACAGGCTAAAGCCATAATGAATCTATCTTATAAGAAATTCTAAAAATCCCACATACTCAGGTTTGGATTTTTTTAACTGGATTTATGGATACTTCCCTGAAGAAATTTTCTAAATTATTTTGTATCATATTCAGACTTCCTTTACATTAGAGATCTGTGAAAAACTCACCATTTAATATTTATTCTGTTCTAACTGTGGATAACAGAATTCATATTTTCATAATATTCTTTACTGAAATATGTCTATAAAGATGTGTTTATTAATCTGACTTCTATATTATTCTTCTTTCCTTAGAATGAACAATGTAAGGTGCCAGTAGTTTTCCATAAAATCTGATGCATTCACACAGAAATGTCAGGACATGCTAGCTCCTCAGCCTATCTTAGCCTTCTCAGCCTTTCTTCTTTTCCTGAAGGAACACTATGTCCAACCTTGTATGTAGTCTGCCTTGTTGCTACTTATTCAATGCCCCTCTCAAACTCCTGAATACTCATAAAACTGTAAGAAATAAGTGTAGCAAACATACTCTCTTTTTCTTGAAATTTTGGAAGTCAGAATGTCCTGATGTCAGCCTCTTAGTTCACAGAGCGAAACAATACAGAATGTTGCTGCTCAGGTAGTTTTAATTAGTGGCAAACTGGCAACTGGACAACAAAGACAAGAGGTAACAGGAATTGCTAATGCACTCCAGCAAAAAATTACTTCCAGAGTGGAAAAACACTTCAATATTCTGATCTCATGTATCTTAACATTATATTTGTAATACTACAATATACATACACTGATATTCTTAAAAGGACAACCAGACCCACTGTGTACAGAATACTTTTTAGCGTAGTTTCCTGAAGAAACAGCTGATTTCAACCAAAACTGACAGCAACCAAATGTCTCAAAGACATTCCATTTCTACAGGCTTCTCAGAGGTAGGCCCGCAGATACAGAAAACAGATCTTTTAAATGTCTCTTGCTGATGCAAAAATAAGTTTTCCATTTAACCAAGGACTTCAAACACAAGTAAATTACTAGTTCTGATACTCATGTAACAAACTGTTTCATCATCAGACTTCAGCAAGGTGACAAGGGAACATTCAATTCCAACAGTGTTGGAATGCTGAAGGTCTATTACATGCTAACTTGAGAAATTGAGTATAATATTTTATATATATGGTATGACAGGTGCTTGATGTTGAATGAGTATGGTTACTGGCATTCATAATATATTAATATACTATATAATCCTTGAATAAATCAATGCATTTGGCAAAACAGTCAACATTTTGCATTTAAATAAAGCTCTTTGTAGAATATGCTGTACATTTAGAACATATTAGTGCAACCTTTCTCAGTTGAGAAAGATAATCAAAATAAACAATAATAAACAGGACTGATGTGTTACCACCTATGTAACTGTTGTACATTTTCATGCACTTTGAGAAATGCAGTACTGTTTCTGTACAGCATCATGATCTGTGCTTACAACGTACCACAGAACAGTGGGGAAAGTACAGCTTCAGGTGCTGACTTGTCGTAACTATCAGGATAGGGCAGTGTAGTGAATGTCCTGATGTGTACATGTGGTAGACTGTTCATGATATTCACTGCATAGAGGATTTAAAGAAATATTAAAAGCATGGATACTGCAGTACTACAGCACACACTCAGAAGGAGAGGAAAGCAAATTTTAGGCAGAACAGATTCTACTCTAGCATGAGCTATCATAGCCACTGTTAGATCACTTCATCTGTAACTTAAGACCACCAATGATCTGAAATCTGTTGCTCTTGGAAGTGACTCTCCTAGTTAAAACCAAAACTGATTAGTGATAGATGGCCTGAGCTCAAGAGGTAACCAGTGTTCAGACATCTGCACACCACCACCCCAGAGTAAAAAAAGAGACTCTAAATGAGCTGATAGAATTTAAATAACCTTTCTTACTCCTTTTAAAGACACACAAGAAACCCAGTTCCCAGAGATTTCTGATGGGTAAAGTATGTATTAATTATATGAGGAAAGTAGTAAAACATAAGACCCCAGTACCCACTGATTCTCAAAAGCTCAGCCCAGTGTGAGCTACTTTTACAGGACGAAATGTTCTCCTGAAACATTTCTTCTGAGTCATATAGTAAATATGCCATCTGAGACAGAATTTAGCAAGATATGGGATTATATGGCAAGTATGTGAAACATATACAGGGCAAGGCCACTAAAACATCATCCTCTTGTCTCAACAGCATTTTCCAACCTGGTCTCAATCTGGTATCCTGACTGTGATTCCATAAGTAGAATGGACCCAAAGGAGTTTCAAAAGCTGAGCTTCTGATTCAACTGAACAGATAGTAGGCAAACCAACAAATCATGAAAAAGAAGGCTAGAATGGCTTTCAAGGGGTAGCTTAGTCCCTTCCCCTGCCCAGTGTCAAAGAGGGTAAATCAAGTATCAGACTTGAAAGACAACCTTTGGGTTTTGAAAACAGTACTCCGCTGCATTTTGCTGGAAAAAAATTCCTGAATCTACCCAAAGAGAAAACTTCTTATCCTTCTCAGGAGAAAATTTGCTTTAATCCGAGATGATACCTTTGTCATCAATTTCCAATTTATAAGGCAAGCTGAGAACACTGCTGAATACTGTGCATTTGCATGAATGAGAATAACACATGCTACCCTAATTAATAGAGACTTTAAAGAATGATCTGATGAAGCTTCAAGATCCAAAGCTTAATTTAAATCTCAGAAGTCAGGAAAAGGGGGATAATTTGGATTTTAAAAGTTAAATAGATCTGTTCTGTGTGTCTTCCTAGTGACTTCCTAATCCATACTCAGGGGATGGGATCAGCTTTGGAGGCCTGAGTCCTATGGTACAGAGGTGGAGAAGTGGCTCTGCTGTCACCTACCCTTCTGTCTGCCGCACAGTGGCCAGCTGCTCACATGTGACTGACTTAATTTGCTCTACAGTGCCTGCTCTGCCTGAGCTGTTGGGGAACACTTCTGTATTGTAATTATTCACATTGGAATTTAGCCATGAAATCAGCTTTAGTCATAATCACATAATTCTTACTAAAATTGCCAAAAGATGAGTGGTATCCACAAGCTACTAGGATGGCTCCTTGTTCACCATCTCCTAGAAAACTGTCTGCCATCTGTATCTACCTCTATGTCTTGCATGACACAAAATCCCTGTGGGACTTTGTACACCACCAACAACTAGTACAGGCTTATGTATTTATACCATTGCACTGTTTGCATTTATACCACTATACATACAGGTTTATGTCTTTATGTGTACCCTGTAAGATCCTATGTTTGTGCAAATTCTGTCAGGTATGATATCATGCCCTCCTGACTTTGAAGAGACAGTCATCAGGATTTGAGATAAGCTTCAATGCTACAGCATCCCTTATAATGTAACCAGGAAATGACAGCCAAATGAGAAAAAAACAAAAACAAACAAACAAAAAAAGATAAATTATTGGCCTAACTCATTCCAGTTCCATTTAGCAAGATTAGGTCAGAAAAATGCAGGTGTGTTCTGTGTGTGTAGGAACAAAAAATGTTCCTATGTGCCAACTTGAGGAGAAAAACAAGTGTTCTGTGCTTGTTTCAGTGTTCAGCACAACAGGAACTGGAATCAAAACTTGGCTCAGGGGTACATGAAAAATAAGCAACCTCTTCAGAGTAGACTTTCTTTGCATTTACACTAGCTGTAACACTAACATGAGATCAACAGAAAGAACTTGCAAATTTTATTTCCCCCCCCCCCCCCTCAGAAAAGAAACTACAGTACACAGAGCCAACCAGAATAATGAGAAAGGAAAAACTGGAAATTCATCAGTGCAGTAACAGCATTTGTGCTGACATAATTTATGGTAAAGCACTCATGTAATAGTCATTCATCTATAATCATTTGTTAACCTGACACGGCTTTTAGTACATCTTCTGCAGTATATATGATTCATTAAACTCCCTACAAAATATTCATTTTAATACTTGGCAATTAAGAAATAATTTGAAACCATACCTTTCCATTCCTAATTTTGTAGGCACAGTCACCATTAGTGACTGACAATCACTTCTAGAGGCACTGATAGACCTACTGACATATGCACAGACCTATGCTGCTTGCAGTCACTGTTTCAATGCCTGACCTTGCGGTCTACACAAAAATTAAATTAAGCCCCCCCCTCCAAGTGAGATACTAGTGATGTTTGATTGCACATAGGCATGGAGACAAAACAGTTATAAACTGAATCTGACAAAAATCAATTTAGAAAAGAAGAGCATATGTCCTGGGTGAAGCTCAGCATGTCCCTACACTGTTTCTATAATAGGAGGTAGAAAGATCAGAACTGTATTCATTCATCTAGCTGGAAAAAGAAAACTCTTTTAAGCTACATGAGGAAAAACTGAGAAACTGTACATATGCTTGCTTTTCTAATTTAAAATTCCTTTTTATTTGCATATTCTTTCTTGATTTATATTTCATAATAATCTATGTCCCTGGAAATTGCATGGTTATGGCATTTTGAACCAGACAAATCATTTTCATTTCCTCCTGCAACTAGTCAGCAACTGCTCTGTCTTCTTTTTTCATTCCTATAATCTTTTTTTTTGATTGAATTTCACATTGACAACTTGTTGAACTCTTGACTAGTGAGAAATTATGTAACAGACCTTAATACTACAAGTGAAGAAAGAAAAATCCTTCAACTCTACAAATACAGCAATCCACCATTACCTCTTCAATAGCAGGATTTGGGCCACAGATTGTGGAGTCTTTTTTTCTTCATCTTTAATATACAGAAATGTTATTTACTTATAAATCCCAGCTGCAAATTGATTAAGTTTCTAAAGCTTGTACAAAAGATTCACACAAAGCTAATCAGTTAGTGGTTTACAACAGAAAATCTTCACCAGTTTCTCCCAGAGTTTTTCAGTACAGACTCTAGAGACTTTTAATTGATTTGACTTTATCTGTAAGCATATTTACCACAAATTGGATTAATCATTTCTGAAGACAGATACTAACTCTACAAAACCAAAACCACTTTATGAATAATTCAAAATTCCTCTTTTTAGATTTTGAGTAGGTTTATATCTTTAAAACACAGATTTTATAAAGACATATTTTAAAGAGTGTTTGCCCTAATCTTCCCCTTACCAGTGTTAGTATCGCTGAACAAACATGCTGATTGACTCATCTTGAATATGCACCATTTATTATGCACCACATAAAAGTTTAAATGACATAATGCACTTCAAACCAGTTTCTAAAGCTCTCTTTCCCCCTTTGGCAGATACGTCTATAATTAAATCCTGTGGGGTCTAATTTAACCTCTTGTTTTCAGAGCTGTATACATCATAGAATAAAACATACATCACAGCTGGCAAAAGTGCACATCAAGGATTTTTTTTAATAGGATTGTTTTAATTATGTGCATAATGACTCCTCATAAACCTCACAATATTACTACCAAATATATGTACCATAATAAAACAATAGTCTATTTTTATCTGAAAGAAAAACTGCTATGTTCATTCCAAAACCAGGCTACATTACATATTTATCATTGGTTATTTCACAAAAAAACAACAAAAAAAAAGAAAACACACACACCACACCACACACACACACACACAATGAGATCTCTTTTTTTACAGTTCATTACTTTTGGAATATTCAAGGTTTTTGTTAATTTAAAGTTATTCTTTCCAAAAGTCTTCAGACTTCTCTGATTAATAAGTAATTGTTTATTTTTAGAGAGAAAGTGTGTCCGAATACAGGCCTAAACTTGCTCCATTGAATTTAATGATTCACCTCCAGACTTTATCCTCATAGCTACTTCAATCAGTTTTAATGCTACTCTTTCTACTTAGTTCACCAAAATGTAGGGTTTGCTTATATCAGGGTTTTCTCTTTTGTATGCTTTGCCTTTTTTTTTTTTTTTTTTTTTTTTTTTTTGGCACCTCCCTGCAAATCTTCCAGGGTTGACCAGACCCCTGTGTGGAGCAAATATAAGCCTGGTAGCAATAGGCTTTTTTTTAAAAAAAAAAAAAAAAAAAAAAAAAGTTGACTTTTTGTAGGCTGCAGACAACAATAGTTCATGACCCATAGGCTGAAGATTCCTGGTCTAAACTACTAACTGAGTGGGAGTCAAAGCCCATTTTCAGTTACCAAATTGTCTAGCAGGCAAGCATGTTCTCACATCCAGATACAGCCTGAACTTGTTAGAAGGGCCTAATACACCCAAATTCTCACTTGCATCATTCTGTGGATCATTTCTGTGGATCAGGCAAGGATTCTTCTACATACCAAAGGGTGCTATAGCCTAGTTTACCAGCAAATATGGTGAAGTCAGCTCTTCCTAAGCTCAGCTGATCACAAGCAAATAGCCAACAATATGGAAGGATGAAAAGCATAATGTTAAGGACTCAGAGAGGGTGAGCCCATTTGTGGGCCCCTAGTTCTTCTCCCAGGGTCTGATTACATCTGTGTCTGTGCATGTACATTCTGCATTTGCTGTAGTAAGAGCAAACAGCAAGAAGATAAATAGTAAATTGTTAACATGTTATCCATGATGATGTCTGCATATTAAAGGTTTCTTCCCACAGAATGGTTGTGTTACATATTTCCTCACATGTATTCCAGATTTTTTCTTTCAAAGGATTATTTTTTAAAAAACACTGAAATATAAAAGAATGAGTTTAAGTCCCTCAAATATTTGTAAAAAAAAAAAAAAAATCAAATCGATTGCAGACATTACTTTAAAAGAGCAACAAATAAATATAATAAGAAAACAAGTGACACTGGAATATTCTCAATGCTATTACAACAGGATAACTCTTATTTACAGTATTCTCTGTAAATAGATAGACTGATAGACAGACAAGCTTTTAAATAGGGTTAAAATATACTATCAGGAGTCCCTTCATCATTGAAATTAAAGAATATAGTCAAGCAATCTTAGCCTCCTTTTCTATTTTCCAGTTACTGATTCTTAGAGAGGAGATGGATTTACCCTCCCCCAACTTCTTCATAGAGATTATTTTCTTTAAGTATGTACCATCACTTGCCACATGTCCTTTGAAGTTTTAATTAGAACCTTATTTAATCAAATTAGTGCTAACATATTTAGCACTTATACATCTCTATCTTTACATATGTTGAACATTTCTGATGCTAGATTATGTACATTTAGTTCTGTGCTTTAGTATTTATGAAATTATACCCCAAAGGTAACTCCTCTTAATTTTCAGATTACAAGATTTTACAGATTTTTCAAAGTTTAGCTTGAACACAAGACAGAGCAACTTGCCAAGAGCATACCCATGGTTCTGTTTCAGTGATGGAAAGAGCCTCTTTCTATATCTGCAGGTCTTCACTTCTCATTCATTTAGAGCTAAAAATAGCGATCCAAGCATTGTTATTTTCTGTTTGTTCATCAATTTTCTAAGAAAATATAAGGGCACCAGCTGAGATGCCACTGTTGATTTAGCTGGAGAAGTTCAAGAAGATGACATTTTAGCTGCTTCCTACTGCCTCTTGCTATCATATTACATTAACACAAGATTTACTATTGGTGAGAAAAATAAGGAATGTCTGGCCTCCCCCACCTCTCCTGGGGTAACACGTGCAGCCTATCCAAACACATCACAGCTATAACCAACCTGACACTGATAATGTACAAGAAATAGATTTGTTAATGAGTCACATGCAGGAACAACAGTAACTTCCTCTAGCTTCTCTTTCCAATGTGTTTCAGTCAAGCTACACAGACCTCGGTTCCAAAAGGTATATGAAAAAGTAATTTAAACTTCAGGACAACTTAATCTATCCTTGGCCTCTCCACTGAGGCCACCAAGAACTGTGATTATTAAAAGAGCGTATTTTATCATGTGAAGATGCAGACCAGGGCTAAGAAGTGAACCATCTCTTTTGCCTTCATTCCTAACTGAACTGGAATAACTCTTTCTTGCTGCACACATCTAGCTATTAATCTTGAGTGATACAAACCGGACCTAATGGATGTACTCAGATGACTCCGAATACGCTGAGGTCTTTTCTTTTTTGCAGCTGGAGCTTCTGGAGAGATCAGTCTTCCACAGTCCACCCACATGCTGTGGGTGTGAAATAACTTTAAAAGCCAAAAGTATTTTCTGCTGGATTTGACCAGACGATACTTTTTGCCAACGTAAGCAAAAATACATTTTGTTCTTGTATTGCCTAACAGAGGTTAATTAAATAGTTAAATTATCAGCCGAGGTGCTTTCATTGTCAAATTCTGTTGCTAAATTCTGCAGACTAGCAACACAACTCAGTGTGATCAGTGGTGGATGTCTCCTAAGCACTTTGCACTCCAATGCTCTTTGCCAGATCCCAGTTTTATCGACCTTCAGAATGCAACATAAATCAGCACATACTGTTTTGTTCTCATTTCCAGAGATTTGGGAGGTTTTGTATTTCATCCCAAAGCATCTGAAGCAGAAGTCTGATGCGTATTGGTGTTAATGATGTATTGTTTTTAAGCAATTTTAGTATTTCTCAGCAGCAGCTGCCAAAGTAATATCTGGTATAAAACGAATGAAGTAAATAAGTGAATCTGATTTTTGCTACCAAGGTCACAGAAAGTTCTTGACAGAAATTTAGAAGAAGACAGCCTTTCAATGTGACACAATATATCAGCATTCTAAATATGCTCTCTGTAAAACGATTTTGTCACAAAGGAGGAAAATTTTAGGACCTAGCTGGACCAGAGTACAGTGTCGAGCAGCTATACTAAAACTATAAATGCATTTTTTGTCAGCAAGAAGTTTGGCAATTGTCAAGGCATGAATAAATACCCACCCAAACCTCCCTCTCTCCCAAAACTTACAGAAATTATGGTAGGCAGCCTTGCAATTACACATGTGTAAGAAGAATTTTTGTGGATGACCAAGTTGCTTGAGCAGGGAGGTTGGACTAGATGAACGCCAGAAGTCCCTTCCAACCTTAACCTTTATGTGATTTTGTGACGCTGTTTGCCAGTGATCTTTCATCAGCTCTTCATCCTGCATTTGTGCAGTATTTGAGTAAGTCCAACCCAGAGCTGGATTAATTTATTAAAGCAAAGTCTTTTGAATTAAGATTTTTTGGCCACAGAAGAACAGACTATTGTTACAAAGCAGAGATACTAATTTCTTTTTCACTTCTAGCCTTCCTTATTTTGACACAAAGAACATACAAATGATCTGACTGGTGTTCTCATAAATATAACATTCTGACCATGTTGGTGAGCTTGTGCTGTGGTATTCAACAGACAAGAGCTGTAGAGATATGCAGAATAAAACAAAATGGCAAAACTGCAGTGGAATCCTTTTCAAGAACCATTGCTAGAGGCCATAACAAGCTGCTGTTTCTAACACATCTCGGTCCCCTTCATCTAGATACACACAATGCCATTAACATATCCATTTAAATTCCACGGCAAAAAAGAGTTTGGAAGTTTCACTTGAGAGCCATATATGTCCTAATTAAAAAAAGAAAAAGAAAGGCACCATCTCTAATAATCGGACAGGTGTCCGATTTCATGTTTCATGTTTCAGGAAATGTCTTATTCTGGTCGTTCACCACATGAGCACAGGAAGGATGGATCATCCAACATTGCAAGAAACACAATGGCAAATTACACTTTGTTCTCAGTATAGAATTCAGGTTGAAGAAACTTTGCCTTTCAACAAAAACTGGTGATAGAGCTCAAAACAATCTTAATCTTATTTTATGTTGTTGTAAAACTGCCCACATTTTACCCCTGAAATAAGACTCATAAATGCAGCTTTCTGTTTGACACTTTGCCTGTTAATCCATAATATTAGCTCACATCTCTGTTTTTGCACTTGGAGCTCAGGTAAGGAAATGGCCTTCAAGAGAAAAAAGGCTTCTGCAAGGTTCATCATTAGCTAGATACATAGAAACTTTTTTTCTGTATCAGCACTAGCAGGCTTTAGCACAAAGTGAGTACTGCATGCAGGCTTTGAAACACAGAGCACACAGACTCCCCCTGCCAGGGTCCAGAAGTTTTTAGGTAAAGGTCTTTAGGGGTTCTCTGGAACTGGTCATCCCAGCTCAGCAGCCCACAGAAACAGAAGAGGACACTTCCCATAGGAGTTTGTTATTTTGCTCTACTGGTATATTTTGAACTGCAGAGGAGATCTCCAGAAGGAAAGCTGCTGAGTTGTGTGGTAGATCTAGACAGAGAGATGAGTTGTCTTCAAGCTTAGAATCAGGATTAGATAAATTTCAGGAAAGAACTGAGGTGAAAATTTCTCTCAATTTGAAACAGTTTTGATGGGGATTTTATCTGACCTGAATGTGGCAAACAACTAAAAATAACTTGAACATACCATTAATTCTCATTCGCCTCAAAGGATTTTCCTGCAACATTGCTGAATTCCAGCAAACAAATTTTTGTAATTAATTCATCTGCTTCTTCTGAGAAATGCTGATATTTGAGGAAATGATAAGCACTATGAAAAGGAAGAAGTAAACTGTATTGTTTGAGTAAGGAACAGAGAGATTCCCTGCAGTGCAAATATACATGCTTTAGGAGTCATGAGAATGATATATTCTATCTTCTTCAAAGAACTTTGAAATCCAGGTAAAATTTATTTTGTTCTGTCTCAGGTACAGCACAGCAAAAGAATTTGTCATACCTACTGCAGAAGCCTACTGCATACTGTTACTTTCAAAGCTGAGCTTCAAACTAAAGCTAATTTCAACTGTACGTTTAAACAGTATTTGCCAATTGACTTTTTAAAAGATATGTTAATGGAATTTAGTAATAAAAATGGCACATGACATGAAATGTAGATTTAAAATAAACAAATTAAAAGCTTATGTACCATTTTGACATCTCACCTAAATGTGGGGACCATTTCACACCTGCCATTTGTAATACAAGCCACAGGAAAAATCAGTTTTCTTTTTTAAAACTTCTAGTTTGAACTGAGAGTAGGATCAGCAAGAGACTTCAACTTCAGTCTCCCACAGAAAAGTCCCAAGCAATTGGCTTTATGAGTATCTTGCTTGTTCTGTCATGAAGCATTTCTAAGGAACTTGGTTTTGCCCAAGTGTGAAACAAAAACAAATGCTGACGCTTCACTTATTTTTTTTTAAGAAATAAAACTCTTGTTTTGTAGCCAGCACTATCTGTAACTCATGAACCGAGAACAGCAATACAAATCCAAGGAGAGAGCTTACTGAATATTGAGCTTATTGCATACTGAATATATAGAATGAAATGCTTGATACATGCAGGAAGGTCTTCCTGCGAAGATGCTCTCATTCTTAAAAAATCTTCAAAAAAGAAGAGCAATTAATACTGATTACACCTGTAAAGTCTTATATAAGTATACTTTATCTTCATTTGTAACTCCTAAAAAGCAAGTCTGCATACATCATTTGATTTGGCTACAGAAATGGCTTTTAGTTACTTCAGTATAAAGTAAAAATAAATTATAATGCCTTTAAACTGAAAACCTGATCATGGGCTATATCATATTGAACGCTTGCTCTGCGTTCTTTACTGTACTCCGTGCTTTCCAGACTGAAAATGTAAAATGACATTCTTCACAGTCTAAAAGGAGTAGGATTTTCAAAGATGTGCAAGTGATTTGAAGATTTGTGATCGATCCGCACACGTCTGTGTCAACACATACAATCGGCACTTCTGAAAACCCCAGCTAAGGCTTACACAGCTCCCCCTTTACCATTCAAACTGCGCTCCTAAGCGGTGCTTGAGTGGTTCACCAGTCTCGTATGCCTTTTGTCCAGCAGTGAATTTATTATTTCAGGATGAACTAAATCTTAGTTTTCTCAAGAAAAAACCTCCCTTTCAGTAAGGAAGAAGGGTGGCGGCAGTCATAGGTGGGCTGTGGACAACCCAGCATTAGATTCGCCCAGCATATTCCAAGATTGGGATTATACAGGATTGCCCTACGTCCAAAAGATCTTCAGTAGGTTGCTATCATAATAATAATAACAATTTGTAAAAATAAAAGTGGCAAGCAATTTATTTATCATAATTTATAAACATGAGGGGAAAAAAAAGAATATTCAATAAAGGGATTTTTTCCTCACACAGTTTTTGTTAAGAAACAGTTAAAAGACCTTCTCACAAATGAGTATCAGGAAACAATGTTGGACTGCATTAGAGATGGACATTCATCTCTGAAGAGCTACTGAAAAGATTATATATTACAGATCACTGAATGAAAGCTTAGTAGAGGACTTACTAACAGGTTTTTTCTTCCTGCCTGCTCAAGAATAACATCCAGCCCTACATTAGATGAAAATATAATATATTTAAAAAGGCACTCTTTTTGATTAAATCAGTCTCCACTCAAAAACTAAGACGAAGGCATAAAATGATATAAATTGTCCCCCCTCCCCCAAGGCTCTAAGTAGGGAAGCATGCGTGTTCTTGATTGTGATTTTCTGGCCCCACACAGATACCATTCTATTAAATGGACCAGTCTCTCGACTTACGGTTATTGTTCTGAGATAATGTGATGTGACAGGGCCAGATGTTTGAAACTGTTGCAGCAATCCACAGACTGGGAGTCATAAATGACAATAAAGGTCACATTTAATTCAATTTGTAGTGGATTTGGCACTGTCGGAGGGATGGAATTTCTAGTTAAGTATAATACAGAAACCATTACATGCTCTAGGGAACTTTGAAAGTGAATTAGTGTAAGGCAGGGGACATTGTTGTAAATCTGGAATTCTTTATATCTGTTAACCAACAGTCTTAGCGTTGCAGAGTTATTGCAAGTTGTAATACTCTAGATTTGCCTAGTCTTGAAATAATTACCATAACAACTCTTCACGAAAAAATTCATCAGTGCTCTGTAGACCCACACTCTCTTCATCCCATTTTGAATTTCGGAAGTCCAAGTGGCATGAGCTTCTGAGAACATGATGTGAACACAAGACTAAAGACATCATCTGTTGCCCTAAAAACTACTTTTCCAAAGAATATATCATGCATCTATTTCATATTTCACCATATCTTTTATGTCATGTTAAACCACGAAGACCATCTGTACATGTAACTGCAGACCTACATATATTTACTTGTGTTTTGTGGGACCAGAACACAGCAGTTTAAGTTGCTTTCTTATTAAGCCTGTAGAGCCATAAACGGAGCTGCTTGTGTTTTCTGCTGATTGAGAATTTTGAGTGCCACAAACAGGATGTATAGCCATTCCTATACATACACCTGCATATATATACACACATGCATATATATATATATGCACATACGTATATATATGTATGTATAGACTTATGCCCATCCCAAAGTTTGTCATAAATAAGAGTTCATGGACATGCCTGACCCACATGTTTGCCAGCAGATATGAGGAAGGAGTTTTACTTTTAAGGTGATGATCCTGCAAACAATAATTTTCAGGATCTGCACTATTTTTGCTTCTTCATTCCTAACAGATGAAAGGCTCAGTTTTATCATACAGCTAGGATGGTTAGCAGCACTATTTTACAGACTTGTTTATATTATTCTTCCATCTGGAGATGGATATTATTATAAAGTGAGACCAGACCAGTTCCATTAGCTTTAGAGCTGAACTAACCATCTCATCAGAGCATATGTCCCTGCCCTCGCCTCTTTCCTCTGTGCATGCTACGGTACCTACTCCTGTAATTTAGCCTTCCCACTCACTAGATAGAAAATACAAGAAGGACAGTAAATTGTAGAATGGCAAATTCAGTTCTCTATGCTACACAGTTTCTTAGCTGCAGGAAGGACTTGTGATGTTTTTAAAGCGTTGGGGCATAAAGCCCTGATGTGTATGCCTCTAAGAGGTCATCCAGGAGAGGCCTGATATTTGCCCAGCTTAGAATCAAATTCTTCTGTTTTCTTCAGAGATGACCTAGTTAACCACCATCTCAGACCTCTCCCTCTGCCTAGTTCCTGCAGTATCTTGCAACACATTTGACACCAAAGATTATTTTAGCAATAGAGAAAGTGTTGTTTGGTATTTGAACTTATTCCAGAGGATGCATTGTGTACCAACAGTCTCTTCCTAACCCAGCACAAATATTCAAATCATCAGTGGCATTCATTCCCTAGCCACTATCAAAAAAGCCTGTCCAAATAATTATAATTTTCTTTTCTGCACACATGACTAGATGCACAGATGTGAAATGACCTAGGAGAATAATATTCCTACTGTTGTTTTTGAAACATTATCCGCCTTTTACTTACATGCAAGGTGTTCAGGTCTTCAGGGATGCAAGCTGCTATATCATTATGCTACCTCAGGAAAAAGACTTGGAGAAAGTCTTCAAATACAGGTGGAAGTAAACCATGCTTTTAAACACTGACCAAAAACTATACAGGACTTTCCAGTCACCTGACATGCATTCGGTTGAATTGCTGTTCTGGTAAGATGCCATCTCATGAATGAGTTTCACCTAGTGATTGTTAAAGACAATGACCACTAGGACTGCATTAATGCAAACACTGCATTGTAGTGATGTATTTGGGTAGGAACAAAAGGGTGAGTGAATATTTCCCAAACGTTTTTTAGGTTACTCACCAGAATATTGCACAAAACTACAATAATCAAAGCTGGCTTTATCACCAGTGCAATCCTAAAGCATGTGGGTAGAGTAGGTGGTAATAGCTATATGCCCTGTCTGTGGCAACCAAAATGCCTCTTAATTAGTAGAAAACCAAAGCAGCTCAGTTATATGGCTCTACAAGCTTAATAACAAAGACATTTAAACTGTTCTCTCTGGTCCCACAATACACATTGAAGCTGAACAAATACATACCCGCCCCTGTGATGGGATAAATGGTATTTCAGGCATCTTGAGACTTTACCTGAATACAGAAAAGATGTGACAACAACTGTTGCAGAGAGGAGGATGTGAATGGTGCTAATTCACAGGTAATTAGCCAACTTGCTCATCTGTGGCTCAGCAAGGCAATTCACCAAGGCTCACAATCTCCCAGACACTCCCTTCCTGAAGGTGCTTTGTAAGCTAGCTGAGTTTTGAGCAGACGGAATTATTATTATTCTTCCACAAAGTCTTCTGTTTTCCTGATTGAAATCAAATACCTCAAACCTTTCCTCACAGACCACATGTTCTGAAAACTCCTACCATTCTTTTTGCTCTGCATATGTATTCCCTCCTGTTTGTCTATCTCTTTTGCATCCTGTGCAGTACTCCAAGTGAACAATCACCAGCAATGATTACAGCAAAATAATTGTCTCTTGTCTTAAATATGATACTGCTGTTAACGTATCCCAAAAGGCAAGTTGTCCTTCTGCGACATCAGATTTTTGATGATTTGGAATCTACTATTTTCCCAACACTTTCTAAAGTCCTCCTGTGGCAGGTCAGTTATTACCCATTTTATGTTTTAGCATTTTATCTCTCTCTTCCAACCACAATTTTTTCTACCCACCATATTGATTTTCATCTCATTAGTTTCAGATTAGTTCTGTAAGTTTTGATCCTGTCTCCTAAACTTGTAGCTGTCCTAGCTTGAGTTTATTTTCTTTTCCAAAACTTAAGTCATTACTTTAAAATATTGCTTAAAACTGATGACAGACTCCCTGAAATGCCTTCCCAGTTTGGTATGGAACCGTTAATAATTTGTCATTGTATCTGGGTACCCAGGCAGTTACGCAATAAAACTTAGGGAGAGAGCATTATCCAGAGCATACTTCTCTAGCTCAAGTATAAGAATTGATGAGACGATACAGAAGCTGTACTAAGCTAACATTATATATATAACAGATAAAATTATAGCTGCTGCTCCTTATCAAAGGAAAAAGTAGACTTATTTACCATAATCTATTTTTGAAAAATTAATGTTCGTTATCAATTTATTATTCTCACTGTTGTTATCAGGTAATAATTTGTTTTGGCATCTCTCTTAGAATCCACACTTAAAAATCCTTGGCATCTTTTTTTAAGCCCTCCAGATTTTCAAAGATAACTCTTCATGATTCAGAGATTACTTCAATTAGTGACTTAAGTATGCTGCACTAATTTTCATTAGGCACATGCAAGGCGACCGTATTTATTTTATCTGGAAATCCTTCAGCCTGTGTCTTCTGTATTCAGGATTACTGTTCTATCTCCCTTTAAAAACACATCATGAAATTTTTAACTACAAACAATGCCTGAAAATGGAAACAGAGAAGTCATTCACTGCTTTAGCCTTTTCACTGTCAACTGCAGCTTGCACTCTTGCCCTTGCATGCACCTGAGCCTTCCTTTCTCTTCCTCTATAATGAACTTCTAGAACCCTGTTACATCCTTTCTACTGCTTATCTTTACTTTCTGTGGAAATAGTTTAGCACTGTATTGTTACTATAACCATTGTATTGTTACTATAGCTGCTTTCATTAGCTGACAACCCTTCTTCCCTTCCTTCTTTCCCAGTTTGCACTCCCAAAGACCCTTACATATCAGCTTATCTTGTTTCCTGAAGGCTGATTTCTGAAGTCATTAGAAGCCACGCTCCAAGTCTAAACAGGCATACTCCCAGACCTAGGGCTCACTAGTTTCATCATATCAAGAGCCACCACTTCCTCTTTCACCAGTGAACAGCTAGCTTCTGGCTGGCAGTTCATAGACGTTAACTTAGGTTCAACAGCAAGAGATTTTTTTACCCTTCCCTCCACTCTATGGCACTCCCCCCTATGCACAATCCACATTTAACAGCACTTCTGAGACACAGGCTGAGCAAAGCTGTGAAAATAACACGTAACATCCCACTCACTGCACCTATTTTGCCCTAGGCTGCAAGTTTCTTCAAATCTCTTCTTGTTTTTGGCAAGCAAATTCCAACTGGAGAAGTAACTATGCCCTTGATTAACCCTTTCTGGGCTAATCAGGTGGAGTATGTGCATTGATGTGGGCATGTAACTAGATACCTTCCTATTTCAGTATGCGTATACATGAAGAAAGGAGACTTACTCACCTTTAGTACTGAATAACTCCCCCTCAAACACAGGAGTATTCTGCATTCTTACATCAGCTTTACTACACAGCATTCACTGATAATAACGACTGTTTATAGGAAGCTTTGTTTTGCTATCCTCTCCCATTTGTAAAGTTATGTGGGGATGAGTTTTTTGTTCTGCTTTGTTAGGTTGTTCTTTTTGCAAAGCTCTATAGTGTAGTCATTGTGGTGCTTTAATTTGTAATATATCTGCTATATTCTTTTCTGTTACTTCAGCATGGAACATATCACAATTTGATGTTCCAAACAGGAATTAAAGAATGTAACAGAAGCAAACAAAACAGCAACACTCTTTTTAAATGCTGCTAAATTGTTGCCATTCCTTGTGGACTGAATTGCTACTTACAGGCTACTATTAAATCAGTCTCTCTGTATCTCTCTGAAATCAGCCTCTGTGATTGTAGATAAATTTCCATGAGGTAGAGCCCTAGCTTCTTCTGGCAAACATGAACTCAGTATTCATAACTCTAATGACTTTCTCTTGCAGTTCAGCAATGTAAGATGCAGCCACCTGTATGTGAAACCATGGACTCCTTTGGGATGCAAAATGGATGGAAATCACCCTGTTCAGAATATACATTTCTTCCTCCAGATTACACAGTTTGATTAGGTGTCTTCTAGATTTGAACAGACTTCTTCTAGACTTCAGCCTTCCAACTACTATCCCTGGCAACCATCCCTTTGGACACCAGTGACACAGCCAGAGAAAATCTTGAGCAGGTCAAAGATGACTACTGGACTTTGGAGACAAAGATGAGGGGGGAAAGGGCTCAGGTTGTGTTCTCTTCAGTCTTTCTGAACAAGGGTGGGGACCAAGCCAGGAGGAGATGTATCCAGCTGCCAATGAATGCATAGCTGGTGCCACCAACAAGGATTTGGCTTCTTTGATCACACTGCTATATTTCAGAAAGAAGGAAGAGGCCTTCCTAAGGTGTCTGTACACTAGTTCACAGAGCCTGAGCAAAAAACAAGAACTACAAGTCCAAGCTAGTCACAGGGCTACCACGTGAGCAGAATCAGGGAGACTCGGTGGAAAAATGCACACAACTGGCACATGGTCATGGACGTGCAGAGGCTGTTTGGGAAGGACAGGCAGGGAACAAGAGGAGAGACGGTCACACTCTGTGTCAAGGAGCTCTGTATCAAGAAGCTCCAGTATAAAAGTGAAGATATGTCTGTTGAGAGTCTCTCAGTCAAGATCAAGAGGGAGAAGGAACATGAGGGATATCAAGATCCGTTGCAGATTACTTAACCAAGGAGAGGATGAAGCTTTCTACAAACAACCAACAGAAGTCTCTCTGTCACAGCCTCTCCTTTTAATAGGCAGTTCCATCCATCTACCCATCTTCTGGGAGGGCAACACAGCATTGCACAAGCAATTCAGGAAGTGTCTTCATTGCATTCATGACAATTTCATAATGCAAATGCTAGAGGGACCAGTTGGGGTAATGCTGCTCTTGTCCTGCTGCTCACAACAGGGAAGAAGTGGTGACAAATGCAGTCAGAGATGGCAGCTTGGGCAACAGCAACCATGGCACAACTGAGTCCACAACCGATCTGGAGGAAGGCTGGGAAGGGAAGCAGCAGTGTTAGGGCTCTAAACTAGGAGAACAGACTTTGGCTTATTCAGGGAATTGCTAGGCAGAATCCCCTGGGCAGATGCCATGAGCAGAAAAGGTGCCCAGGAGAGCTGGCTGATTTTTAAGGAAAACTCTTTGAGAGCTCAGGAACAAACCATCCTGTTATGCAGGAAGACTAGGAATTTTGGCAGGAGGCCTGCTTGGCTAAGGCAAGGAGCTTCTTGATGACCTAAAATGCAGAAAGGGAGCATATAAAAAATGAAAACAGGGACAAGCTGCCAAGGAATAATGTTAAAACAGTGCTCGGGCACTTTGGGACAAAATCAGGGAGGCCAAAGTCCAGGTGGAGCTAAGAATAGCAAAGACATGAAAGCTAACAAGGAGGGATTCAACAGATTTGCTAGGTAGAAAAAAAAGGTTAGGGAAAATGTGTTGAATTACCCCAGTGGTGGACAATACTGAAAAGGCTAGAGTATTATCTCCTTTTCTCTTTGGTGTTCACAGGCAAAGACTGCTCCCGATCTCTATGCATACTAGCACAGTTTGGGAAGGATAGGAACCACCAACAGATGAGGATTAACAGGTTAGGAGCCCATATATTTGAATACATGGGTTCGGATAAGATTCACACACACAGACACACACACATACCCTACACGGTGCTGAAAAAACTGGCTAATGGAACTGTGGGACCATTGTCTATCACCTGTGAAAAATCATGGCAACTGAGGGTCATCCCAGATGGGAACAGGCTAATGCCCATCTTTAGGAAATGCAAGAAGGGTGAAGCAGGACCTATCAGCTGGTCAGTCTCTTTGGAGTCTTTCCTCTTGGAATATCTTTCCAAACACATAAAGAATATGAGAGTAATCAAGAATAGTCATTATGGATTTACCATGGGCAACCATGGGCTTAACTAGCCTGGTTGCCTTCCGCAATAACATGACAGGCTATGTGGATGAGTGGAGAGAGGTGGACGTAGTACTTCAGTAAATTATAAAAAAAATCAGTTAAGCTTTTGACACTGGGTCTCACAGCATTTTATTTGGGAACTGAGGAGATAACGGATGGACTGGTGGATGGGCTGGAAACTGGCTACTGCACTGGGCTCAAATGGTAACAATCAGTAGCTCAATGTCCAGTTGGTGGCCAGCAGTGAGCTGAGTACCACAGGGACTGATATTAGGACCCACATTCAGCATATTCATCAACAACTTGGATGATGAGACAGAATGCATTCTCAGCAGATCTGCAGACAATAAAAATTAGGAGGGATGGCTGACATGCCAAATGGTAGAGCCTCAATTCAGAAGCAATTTCAGAAACTTCAGGACTGGACCAATAGAAACCTCATGAAATTTAGCAAGAAGAGGTGCAAATATTTGCACCTAAGTGCTGAATAACCCTGTGTATTGCTGTGAATAACCCTGTTCCCAGACTGGGAACTGAGTGGCTAAGTTGCAACCTGTAGAAAAGGACCTTAGAGTCACAGTGGCTGCCACATCAAATATAAGCCAACACTGTGCTGTCACGATGAATAAGGCAAATCACACAACAGGTGGAGTACAGCCAGCTAATCAAGGGAAGTTATTATTCCCCCCCTTGGCACTGTTGTGGCTGCACCTGGATTACTACATCAAATTTTGGGTCCCTCAGTTCGAGGTGAATTGAGAACCTACAGAAGGTCCAGCAGTGGACCCCTCAGGCACATGACCTGTGAGGAGAGGTTGAGGATGCTGGGTTTGTTTAGTCTGACAAAGAGGAGGCTCAGATGGATCTAAATGCGGCCTACAGTTACTTGAAGGGAGTTACAAAGATGATGGAGACAAACTCTTTTTGCTATTGGCAGCTGGTAAAGCAAGAGCAAAGAGGCCCAACTTGTGATTTAGGGGGTTCAGCCTGGAGAGTAGACAAAACTTGTTCACCAAGAGGGTAGTGCAGCACTGGAACAGTTACCCAGGGGGGTGATGAATATTTTAAAGGCTTTCAAGATTTGACTAGATAAAGCCATGGCTGACCTGATGGCTTTGACAATAGTTCTGCTCCAGGTGGTGGGCTGGAGCAGAGATCTCTGTGGTCTCTTCTAACCAACATTTCTGTGATTTTATGACTGTATGAATCCTGTGTAACTTTGCAGATTTCTTCTGGAATAGTTATTTAGAAGTTTTTTCCTCTGTCCTTTAGTACATTCCATCCAAAACAGTTCATTAAGCATATCTGATCATTCAATTTCTTGTTCAAGGGAATGAGAACAGATCAATTCCTGCTAAACTAATACCTCACCTTAGTTTGCCTGGGTAAAAATAAAACAGAAAATATTTTATCCTATTATTTTATAGCTTTTGCAGAAAGTAGTTACATAATAACAAAATGAATTACACTACAATACATTTTTCATGTACCAGAAACAAATGTTTTGCTACTGGGCTATACCAAATCTGGTTACATTAATGGTCATTTTGAAAAGTGTGTTTCTTCTTGTTCTATTTTAGTAGAGACTGTTTTGCACAGAGGTGTTGGAAAGTGTTTTTCCCTAGGGATGCCAAGGTGATTTTTGTATTAAGCAAAATGAGACATATATTTAGAAAATAAGATGGGATAAACACATGGAGATCAGATTCTGCATAAAGGACAAGTCCGGAGCTTTTTTCTGGCTTTAATTTACACCAGGGATTTAATACTGCTGAACAATCCTCATTAGTAGTCTTAAGAAAGTAGAGGAGATTACCTACTCAAGAAAGCCAGTAGAATTGCCCTGAAATGCGAGTCATCTCACACATTTCCCAAATATAATTATGTAATATATGTATATATGTAATCTCATGCTACTGCTGGAGGTCACGGACCTATCTTTTTGAAGCAAAGAAGCCGATAAGGTCGAAGTCACAGCCCTTCCAGCAGCGTGGCCCTGAAAGAGGATGTTAAATTCTGCCTAGGAGAGACTGTATAAAGGAAGTGTAAGTGACATACATTCTGTAATGGAAGCAGGAGCTTTGAGAAAGTCACTGGTTTATCTCTTTGCTTAACCAACTGACATTTATGGTATGGTATGTCCACTATGCAGGAAATTCCAGCTCATCAAGGCTGATACTAATGTTATTACTGCATCAGATGTCTAAGAGGAGGAACTGTATGCTGGTATGTACAGAAGTAGGAAAGTCTATATACTGAATATAAGTATGGACAGATTGTTCAGAAATTAGGAAAATAGAGAAGGTATTTTTTGAAAAATGAACATAGGCTACAGATTTAGAATCATTGCTGAAGTGGATTTCAAATTTACAGTCACACTGAAGAAGCTAGAGTTGTGTACAAAAATCGGGAAAGCTCTGGGAAATAAAATTGGTCCTTTCAATGACTTTCACTGGGTAACGTCAATCTTATTATTTGAACTAAAAAGCCACACTTCACTTAAAAATATTGAGAATAAACAAGGAGCAACACAAACTAAGTAAATGTGGAAGCAGCTTTTAGATAAGTATACTATTCTCCTGCATTTCCAGTTTTCTGCATCACAACATGGGATCAATAGCTGGAGAGCAAAATTTTCTTACGAATCATTTTATTCCTTAACCTCACATTCACAAGTAAGATCACTATCAGTGAAGCTACAGATATTGTTGATAAGGATAAAATTATTCTATACCTATTCTGTTACTGAATTTGCAATTAGTGGATTGCAATTCTTCTTGCATACACTAATTAGTGTAAATTATTAGTTGCCAGATTTCTGGGAATACTTCTTGAGCTGTAGGCCATTCATCAATAGTATGTTCAAACCATTTGACAACTGTGAATCAAAATCTTGTAATGAGTACTTTAACACATGATATTTCACTTCAAAAGCTATTACTGCTGTTGGTGGAAGACAAACTAATTTACACAGTTCGCTGATTATGACAGAAGATTCCACTTTCCTGCCACAGAATGTGCAATTCTCACTGGAGTCAATAAGTGCAGATGTTCAGCCTCTTTAAAAGTCAGGTCATCTTATCTTAAATGTTTCTGTTTACCTACACTATAGTAATTAAGGTCTAGATACTCAAAGATATTGAGGCACCAACATGAAACTGATGGAACGTCAGTGTCTAAGTATTTTTTCAGATTTTATTCTAAAGGCAAGCCCACAAGTTTTTAAGAACAAATGTGCTTCCAGCAGCCATTTGACTCTACATTTTCAGCCTTCCAGCACCAACAGGCCATTTAAACATTCCTGGGAGGAAAAAAGAACATCAAAGAAATCAGTTTTTGGAGTCCAGTGCAATCCGGTGTTTTTAATACCGCATTATTAGTAAGAGAGTACATATCAGGACTTGGAATTCCCTCAGGAAATTCTGATGCTTTTACCCTAGCTTTTGGACTGAATCAAGTCTTGTCATTCATTAATATCTGCTGTTGTATTTAATTTGAACACATTTGAAAGAGCTTATCCCACCAACATCAGCGACTGCTTTGAAATAAGCGGATGTGAGTAAATCTATGTTTATGGTGGGAAATTAGTTTCACCTAACCAAGTGCTGCTTCTGCATAAGGGCTCCCAAGCTGATCTGTAGAATGCTGCAGGGGAAGATGCATCTGATCGTTGCATGAACACATGCTGCATTGCCCAGTGCTAATGAGCAGGTAAAAGTTGCCTCTGTCTCTTCCATTAAGTCTGTTTTTGCATGACATATCTCCTCAGAATTTCTCTTTATTTGATAGTCCCACCTTCTCAACTATGCTAGTCCAGTCTTTCTCATGCATTCACTAGTTCCACCTTAGCATAGCAAAACACTCAACTAAGTAGGCTGTTATCCTTTTTAAGGTCTGTGTGCACAACTTCCTATCTGTCCAGGATAGCTGAAGATAATGAAGAATTTTACGTTTAACAGCAAGATATACCCTTTGCCAATTAGTGCTATAGGGCTCAATTCTGCAAGTTCTGATTCAAGCAGATGTCAGTGGGAATTCTGCCTCGTGGACTGCAGAATTTTACTCACATTAAACTCAGGTTTTCTTTTATTTACAAATAAAGGTGTCTGGCTTTTTTAGGGTGATCACACTTGATTGGGCCCATGGAGGGCATTTCTGCAGCCATAAGCCCTGTGAGCTGCCAGTCAGATGGTTCAGATCATCTCTCAGAATTCCATTCAGCTTATATTATTTTGGGACAATTACTTTTGGAAAAGTTGAGAAGACCTAACTGAATACAGCTTTCTTAAAGATCTCTCATATTGCATCTGCACACTTTCCCATCGTTTGGACCAGGACAGCAAAATCTACAGAACGAATTATTTGTTGAAAACAAAGGTGTAGAGGTTTTCATACTTCCTGCTCCTGCCCATCATCGCTTACAGGGTGATCTTTACACCAGCTGTAATACATTAATTTAGTCTCTCTTGTTCTGCTAAACCCCACTGTCTCCTTTTTGAGGAGAAACTTTAGTAACTGCTTTTTTAGCCACTCTTTTTTTGTGTGTGTTTGGTTTTAAACATCCAACTTGATTAATATTTCTTGGAACCTCCCTTAAGTGTCAGAACTTCTTAAATATTTGCTTAGTGAAAAGTGCTATCACTCATTACTTCAAAAGGTTTTGTTATCTGCCAAGGAATCCATGACTTTATGCAAGATGAGAGAAAATTATGAGAAGATGGGAAATGATTAATAAAATATTCCTGAACATAATTAAAATATATTTCCAATATTCATCAAGAAAATGTTTGATCATTCTTATGTTATTTTTTTCTCTTTGAGTCATAAGCTTTTCTGTCCAGAAGATGACCTTTAAGTAATCTTTTTTTGGATGGGTGCAATCATAGAGGAGAATTTCGTAACAGATAAGTGTATTATACTAAGTTTTCTCTGATCATTGTTCTAAGTCAATGAGAAAAATAGGATGATGTGATATGATTTTCCTTAACTGAGCAACTTCTAAGCTGTGTATTACTTTTACAATACAAAAGTATTTAGTCAATAGTTAGAGACTATTAAATACAATCATTGGTACAAGAAGTCTTATCTCAATACTTGGTGTGAGCATGTGCAATATCACTAATTACCAGCTGCAGAAAATATAGACGTAGCATATATTATTGCTAACTCCAAGTACTCAGGCATGACTCTATAACTACAATTTTGGAATACAATAAAATGTTAATTTGGATATCTTTTGTCCAATGCCTAGTATTTTTGCCCTCCTAAGACCACCAGGACTAGAATTTCACTAAATGAAAGCAGAGATTCTCACACACACAATACAGTGCAGTACAGCACTGCATCTACCATGTATGAAAAGGATCAGGAATTAGAAGGAATAGTTTCTAGGACCAAATATTGAATTTAAAATGAAAAAACTTCCCAGACTTGTACCACATCCCCAGTTTCTTGGCCACACCCTGCTCAAAATGAAAATATTGTTCGTTTTCAGGTGACAATTTCCGATGAAAACCAGAACCTGCTCCAAACCTGGAATTTACTAAACATGTCTGGTGATAGCAATGAAGAACATTAAACCTTAGTCCGATTTCTTTCATAACTATTGACAGTAAATAAAACCCAGAAAACCCTGATACAAGTCTGCAAAGAAATCACTGCTCTGGGCCTAGCAGAAAAAGAAGAAACTCTGTATTTTAGGAGGAAGAGCTCCTTCCAACAGGAGAAGCATCAGGAAACGAAGCTCCCTTCAGGTCTGCTGATGCTATTGGAATACTCGGTGGTGCACATACTGTCACTTCATATTTTACTGTTTACCTTTCTATGAATAGTATTTATAGAAAAAAGGAAATCACAAAGATCACTTCTTGCTTCAATATCCCACTCCTCCTGCCCAGTATGCTCAACTTTCCTTCTTTCTCACAACATCCCATCTGTCCTCTTTTCTGGTTCCACTTTACTCCCATTCATTTGTCCCTTTAAAACACTCCATTCCCAAGTTTTCTTCTGCCCATGAAAGATTTTTGAAAGATTTTATGTAAAGTGCATTTTTATAAGAATTTTAGATGTATTTAGCTATAACCAAGAAAGCTACTAAAAAGCTTGTATGTTCTTAATTAAAATAATGGCATTATGGGAACAGATGCCAGACAGACACTTCTGGAGACTTTTGTTCTCTGTCTGCATCAAGATTTGAGACCCAGTTCCTCCCAGATCCCTGGAATACTGTTTTCTTATCATCCAGACCAGGGATGTGCTTAGAACTTGGCCCCAAATCCCTTACAGCCTGTGCACAGGGATAAATTCCACAGAAATGAAGCTGCTGGCATAGGGACACCTGGATCTGGCTCTGACATGAGGCTTGAAAATGGGATAAGTCTGCACTTCCTGATCCAAGATCCAAGCATTCTCATAACTATCAATTTAGACAATGTTTAGAAAGCAATTACTAGCATGGAATGCAAACTGAATCTACATTCTGCCCCTCAGGCTTACTACTTCCTGCATTCTACATACTTCCACCTGCGTTGGAGGAAAACATTACTGGTGAGGGGACAACTTAAGCTGTGATGCCCGTTCAGTCATTATATCTTCAACTGAGAATGTTTTTCAGTTTCAAAGTTTCCAAAACAGTCCACTAACAATGAGATTGCAATCAGAGCCATCCACAAAGTTCGACAACTTGTCATCAGCTATTAATGCTAGACTGCCTTCCAGTTTGCATTTGAAAGTCAAGAATGGAAAAGACTCTATCTCATTACATTTCTCATCTATTTCATTTACACTTAGAAATGGGAAGCACAACAGCATATTAAAAAACAAATTCATGCCAAGAGAAAAGTTCACTATTTGAGATCCCAGATAAGTGCTGCTGTGTTCTTATTTTTTCTCTTGGTCCGTCATCACTAGCTGAGACGTAGATCAAAATGAGCAAGCATGAACTGTAAGTGTCTGGAAAATCAGAAGTACAAAAGATGAGCCATTTGTACTGTCTTCTGGTGACACACGCTTTTGCAAATAATCTTGCTTTACATCAATTGTCACATTACTTACGGAATTTACGATGGAAAAAATTCAAAACAGCACATCACACGCATTATTTGACGCCTGTTTCCAGTAATACTAAGATTACAATGTTACCATGCATGTTTCAGCATAATGAGTTTTGGCTTGGACTAGGACATAATTCTGGTTAGACAGAGACATCCAAAATGATGAAAATAAATTGTGTGAGCAGCTGATAGAAACTGCTGCCAATCTACCTCACGTGTACTCTGCAACAGATCTCTGATAAAATACTAGCTACTACTACAGTAAGCAAAAGGAGATATATCTACTACCTGATATGAGAAGAGGCATTCAAGCCTGAAAGCATAAAGCAACGAGAACATATTTCTTAGAACTTCCCTCCCAAGGAAAATTTGGCCTGAGGAATAAAAAGATATTCCAATATAGGGTTGGGTTTTAACAACCGACTTTAAAACAGACATGACACTACTTAGACAAATTTAATGTGATCATACCCCGTAAAACCAGGGCTCAAAGGGTGGCACATACATGGCAGGAGAGTGTTAATAACACATCGAGGTAGTCAGCTATCTACTCTTCCCATGCCAAGGAGGAACTCTTAAAAAGTAGGTTCTTGGTTGCCTTCTGTCTTGTACGGCAATCTCTGATTTACTTAGCCTTTCTCAAAAAAACTGCATGAGACAAACTGTTGGGCAAATACCTAAATTTCATTGCCTCTCAATGTCCCAAAAATTGGCCTAAGAACCCATGCCAAAACTCTTAATTGAAATGAAGCATTTTTCAATTAATTCAATTTTGTGGCTAAATAAAAAACTGACAGCCAAAGACAAACACAGGCAGTCTCCAAGAGAGACAAAACCTAGACTCTAGCTTTGTTAATTCTCACATGCATATGTACGTGTAAACACACACACAAACAGAACTCTCAGAAAAAGCTGGAGGACAACAACATATTAAATCTGTCATCACAAACCATGCTCGTTCATTCCTAACTCATTCATGACTAACAGAAGAAAAGCAAACAAACCCAATCCTAGCTTGATTACACAATCAGCAGAGCAGCCAGGGTGCTACAGTAAGATGGCTTCAAAGGTCAGGCATATAAACTGCATTTTTAGAGGAGGATCCTACACAAGGATATCAGTGTTGAAAAGATTAATTCACCTTACAGACTGCTAGTTTCTGTGGTTGTCTTTGAAATAAAATTTAACACACGAGTTTGGCTCCTTTTACATGATTACATCTGAATCTTTCTCAAAAAGAAAGGCTCTGTTTCAAAAAAAAATGTTAGTTTTGTTTAACTCAGTGGTGACAGAATAAGAACGTGTTCATGTTAAAGTAATTAAATATTCCAGCTTTCTCTAGATCACAGATCTAGATCACCTCCTAAACTGGAAGCCCAGTCTGAGAACCGTGAGTCCATGAAATCCATGGGGAAAAGGAAGGCCATGGGAAGTGGTCCTACAACTAGCATCCGCTGCTTAAAACTGGAAAAAAAATCTGCACCACAGCTGAGGAAAATGGTTCAGTCCCATTTCATATTAATATGACAGGTCTTCAGGGAATAAAACCTGAAGGGTTATTCTGGCCAGTTGAGTTAAACAAGGAACTCAGATAGATGATACTACAATCTGTTTTAGATGAGGACTTCTTTTGAAATGATTTACTGCAGTCCAATTCAAATTTTAAATTCATTCTGAAGTTATATACTTTTTGGCCCTCACTACTGTACTGTCTGAATATTGATGTCAGTATTGCCTGCATGCTGTGTTAATATTTAGATTCTACATGAAACATAAGAATTGTGAGTTCTGTTTCTAACCCAATGCTTGAATTCTCCCAGTCCTTTCAAATGGCACCTTGGGGGGCATTCATTTGCCCAACTTTAGTGTCTATGCTGCCGATGACAACAGAGGTAGCTAGCTAAACTTTTATAATCAACAGAGATCCAATCAACATAATCAAAGGGGTCTAGAGAGTATTTCAGCTCATTCTAAAGTAGACAACTAGGTCAAATAAATTGCTCTCTAAACACCTGTGACTATAATTACAGCTTAAACAGATGTCATTATAGCTAACCCAGATGCAGATACCTACAGCTTAGATATAAACTTAGGTTCATTGAATTCCACCACTCCTTGTTTCATTTAAAACATACTAAAACCTAGAATTCATTATTAAAGTTAGACTTGTCTATCTTAGAAATATTTAATAACCAATTTTTTTTTCAGATGTCTGCATAAACTTCAGGCTACCTTGCTGGTCTGCAAGGTCCTGATATCATCTGCTAGATGTCCTTTTGAGGTGTTTTACTAGCACTGCTATGATATGATAAATCTAAGCCAGGAAATTTATGTCTTTTATTAATGTACATGTCCTCATCAAAATACGTATCATTTCTTTTCTTAGCTGTAGTCTTTAACTTTTACTGTTAATTGTTGAGGTTTGTACTAATTTTGCTTTGTATCTGCACAGCAAGGGGGTGGATCCACAGATAAAACACATAATAATTTGAGGAAGTTTACATCTGGAGTTAGTTGTAAATTTACGTAACTTTTAAACATTGGCTTCATCCCACACTGCAAAAAGGGCTTAATTCTGAAGACCTTCTATGGATATAAATTCACATTTTCCTCAAGGTCAAAGATGCTACTGCTCTCATGAAACGAATATTAGCTGGTTAACTGTCCTCTGTAATGCCTTCCTCATTTCTGTAATGTCTAAGTGTTACAATACAAAAAAAGTATTAAAACTTTGTCACATATGAAGTTGTAGCAATGAAAAGAAGACTTTTATAATAACTTGTCGCCAAGAACTCTTCTCTCATCCTGCAGATTTTTTTATATAAGTAGAAAATTTCCCCTGAGAACCTCTGAAAGTAAAGCAAATAGAAACAATAATGTAATGAAAATTCCCTTTCATTATGTTATTTTAAAGAATGACAGGTGATATACTTGGTAGAGCAGAATCTTCACTGGAAAACTCTGGAAACGAATGAACAAACCCACTCACATTTCCCACTCTTATGGTTTGCAGAGCTGCTGCTAAAGAACAGATGCATCAACACACAGAACTACAAGTCAGGGTATCAAACTGTGCACCTGCTTTTACCCCATAGTAGCTGTGTAACACCTGCCATAAATTACAAACTCTGCTGTTGGGGCTTTCTTGTCAGTAAAGAGGGAACTATAATATCTTATTGTCTTCAGAAGAGTGATACTGTTTGCCACAGTCCTAGATTCAAACTACAGAGACAACAGCACAATAAAAGAATAGTGCCCTACTATTCATTTTAATAGGCATGAGTAGAAAAAATTAAATTGGTATTGGACAATCTGGTGTTTATTACATGTAACTGCTATCTTTGGCAATCTGTGAGGGAGGTACATGGTATTAACACATCTGTAAAAATTCAGCAGGTTGGATCCTTCTTCCTCAGCAACGTTTTTGGACACCCTTTATATGGAATGCAATACACTCTGTTTGAAAGATAAAATCTAACTGCTACTGAGAAATGATGAGAGTCTGTATTATCACCTCTCCCAGGAGGGGAGAGCGAGCTTTTTCCAGGCAGAACTCCTTCAAGAGCACTGCAAGCATTATTTGGTGACAGTCTGCCACTGAATGGGTGCCATCCTCAGAAGTGTATGAAGGAGATATTCCACAAAAAAAAAGGGAGACTCCAAACATCAAAACTCCAATTCTTTCACCAAATTACTGTTTCAGTCGGAATAACAGCTGTCTATATTGTTAAATTAGAAGGAACTTATTTTTTCTGAAGGTTTAGAGAGCAAAGGTTTTGGTCTAATATATTTTCTTCTACATCATCTTTGATGAAAGTGCTGCTTATTTAAGGTTTCTCAGGAGGTACAAAACCTTCCAATTCTGTACTCTTGACTAGAAATGGACTATTATTAGAATGCTACCTAATGCAGTTATAGCCCTTTATCAATAGCCAGGACACCATTTCTCTTGTGATTTCTTTGAAGGACATTGTAAACCTTTCCCAGAATGCTCCCTGCTCAGGACAGGGCTTCTACACAATTAAATTCACATTGGTTCTTTGGTCTCTTAAGTCTGGCCTCTTTTTAGTGTTATTTAAGTGTTGGATGTAAGTGGGAAAAGGGAAGTTCCTTGTTTATCGACCCTGCTCATTGATCTCACATTTTCTCGATGATTGTTCAGGAAAAGATAGATCTTTCTTAGCAAAGCTGGAGAGTTGCGGAGATAAACTCTCACTAGTGCTTTTACATTTTAAAATAAAATTCATAACTTTGAAAATTGCAACATCAGCGGCTATTTCTGAATTCATGAGAATATGCTTCCCCATAAAAACACTGCAGTTAAGAACATTTCTGTCACTTCTCTCTGTCTCTCTAGCATCTTCCTTCCTCAGCTTAAAATGTTATTGTTCCCTTTGAACACAGCCCTTAACTTCTTAATTTCCCAGTCCGTAAAACACACATAAAAGTAAAATATCCTGAGATCAGCAGATAAAAGACTACTGTGTACCCAGTATTACTAAGAATTCAACTGCCTGGCTCACTGCATCCTCCCATGTTCAGTCCCATGAACATTTCTTGGAAAAGTTTTAACTAACATTTAAAATACACTTAACAGCTTTGCTAACAGACTTATTCCATCTGACAGGCATTAGCTTGATTGAGTTTACCTGCTGGCTGATGCACTTAAAACGCCTGTTCTAAGCACAGCCAGGGAGTCTACCATGCCTCATTGTCTGGCTTGTTATAGGTGATAATGAAACTGGCATTCAGTTCCCACTTCTGAATGGTTTCCAGGAGACTTTGAAAAAGTTGTTTGCTACTGCTGGTATTATATAACCTTCTTAGTTTCAGCATGCATAAAAGCATGTTCTTGTCAAATACCTTATCTTGAGGATTGTATTAATAACTAAACATGAGTCATGCTAGGCATCAGACATGTTAGTGTTTATATATGATATACAGTAAGGTTATATTTTAAAAAACAAAGTAAAATCTGTTAGCCAAATGCACTGTCAATGCATTACCCTGACTATGACTTGGATGGTCCTTCATTTACTATGCCAGTGGCCCTGATGCACTTGTGTCTGTGTACATAAGCAAAAATTACACGGGAAATTGAAGAGAGGATCACAAGTAGATTGCATTGCCTGATAGAAACATTGCCTTATCCAGCTAAACTTTAAATTAAGATTTCAAAATTGCATTATCAGTGCTTAATAAGCTAGGCTGCAAAGCACTGAGCATTCTGACCCCAATCCAGCAAATTACTGAATCACATGCTTAACCATAAGGACACAAGTAGTCCCATAGATTTCAGAGGAATTAAGTAGGTGTTTAAATGCTTAACTGTATCAATAGCAGTGTTCAGCACTTCGCAAGTTCTGCCATCAAAGGAAGCTCATAAGCACTAAGATGGGATGCCATTACCTTGGGCACGTACCTCCTGTAAGAATAACAGTAAGTAACTATGACAGAGTATATCTTTCTCAGTAAGATTTCTTTATGCAAGTGGTTTGAAAATAACAGATAATAGTATTTTTTAAATGCAGATCAGTCAGAACTGGTGTATTCTAATAAGAACAAGGGAAAAAGCAGACATCTTGTCACAGGAAGACAAAATAAGATAAACAAATATTTTGAAAAACAACTTAAAATATAGATACATATTTCACTGCAAAATATCAGAGATAATCACTTATGCTGTCCCTGTTAACTTAGCCAATGTTAAACTGTGTGTGTGGTCTCGGTGCACTGAACTGCAGCTACTGCAATGTTCTGGATAATCACATTTGTGGAGAGGTGTACAGATATTTTATTTCTCTTTTTAGTTACATTTATAAGCTGGAAGCATTAAGAAATGTAAAGCAGCTCCTATGAACATACTCACTCCCACAAAAAAATCATTGCCAGCTATTTCTACAGGAGAGGAGATAAAATATGCCTTCACCAATTTATCTTAATCTATTATGTCTGATACAAGATGTTACCAGGAAATAGGGATATTACGAGGCTCTTCTAATCAGGAAGTATTTGGAACCATGAACAGTTTGTCTGTCATTCAGCCTTCTCAAAAGGACTCAGTTCTTCCATAGTCTTTTGTACTTTGTTGTTTCTATTGTTTGTTGTTTCTATTATTAGCAATATTAAGTATTAAATGATCTCATGCATAAACTCATGCCTTAAAAACTGTGTCAGTGCTTAAAACAGGATTTCAAGCATTTATGATCAATAGTGGATCTTGGAATAGCCTAGAAGGACATCCACCTCGTGCTGGAAGCGCCTGAACTCACTAGCACATCCCTTCTTGGCTTGAAATATACCTACTTGATTTTAATGTTGTGTCATAGGCATTTCTGAAATCTTCTGGCCTGGACAAGGGATATTATTCCCCCTGAGATCTCCTGAAATCCAGTGATTAGACTGTAGGTCACCTAAATCCAATAGATGAACTCAAGGAACGCTGAATGGCAGGATTAGGCTCCTCACAGATGAATGCTCATGGTGGTGACTGACAGCACCTTGTTAACTAGCTGGATTTGAAAACATTCATAGGGGGTGTAGATCTGTATTCCAGTCACTCTAATCTGAATTCAATGAAGAGATTTGAATAAAGGTTTCCCTTTCCTTTCAGGTACCCTTTCAGGAATCACTTAGTGTGAGTCTCTGTCAGCCTCCTCTGCTGAAGCTCTTTTAATCTGTAAAGTAAAATAATTAGATATTAACCAGAGTGGAGAGAAGAACTCAAGTCACTTACGTTTCAAGTGACTCTCTAACTGGGCTGAGGAGCCATTTGCTATATATACCCAAGGAACATTTGAAGCATCTTACAGAATGAACACCTTCACCAGCACCAACTGAATGAAACCCACTATAGTTGGCATAAATGGCTAGCTTGCATAAATGGCTAGGTTGCAGCAGCCAGAAGCAGCAGGGGTGCTCTTTGTGGAAGGAGGTCATGAGCTGCCATGTGCCAGTGCCTGTGAACACCCCATCACTCACCACAACCTCACCAGGCAGAGGAGCCAACGGAGCCCACTCGGAGGTATTTGAAAAATAAAGAGGCAGATGTTAGAGGCTGGAGACACAACTGCAGATGCACTGTGGGAAACATGCCTGAAGATGCACGCTTAGAGAGATGCACTCCACACCAAAGGGGTGCACCCCTGGAGGACTGCAGCCATGGGGGACCCACACCAGGGCAGGGACACTCCTGAGGGACTGCAGTCATTGGGAACCCCTACTGGGGCAGGGAAGACTAAGAAAAAGAGCAGCAGAGAAAGACCAGAAAGAAGCACAGAGCAAGCAGAAACTTACAGATATGACCCCAAACTCTTGTGCTACCTGTCACCTCACCAGAGGAACTGAGATGGACTGATCTGCAGTGAAAGTAAAGGAAGCTGAGACCAGGAAGCAGGGAGGATAGGCATTTGGCTTAAGCTGAGCTTGGGAAAGGGCAAGGAAAAGTGTTTTAAGTGTTTACGTTCTTTTCTTCCTCAAACACTCAGTGATTAGAAGTCATTAGCAATTTTAACTCTTTTTGGCCTATAGAACTAATCAGGCCTCTTGCTTAGATTTTCTAATTATGACTTTCTCTGCCAATATTTAACCTCTGTTGGACTTTTTTTTCTCTGGGAGTCAATTATGTTTACTAGTTCAATATTGAAAATCATGGTCTTGGTTTGTTCTATACTGCAGTTCTTCCTGCTCTGAGTAGGTGGGTGGATCAGGCGACCTACTGAGGCCCTGTCCAAACTAAATCATTCTATGATTTGACGATTTTGTCTTCCCTAGATGAACATTTGAATTAGAGGCAAGGTTCATTTAAAATATTCAGTATGTGTTCACAGAAGATTAGTGAATAAGTTAGTAAAACATAAAACATAGTAGACATTCAGTTTCAAAAACTAAACACTCCACGTTTGTCACATATATAGATGTATAGATATATAAAAGTATAGATGTGTGTGTAGATACATAGAGACATCTATCTATCTATCTATATATATAAAAGACTTTATTAAATAGTCTTGCATATCTGAAACCGACTCTTTCCAAGCAGTTCTTTGGGGATAGAACTTATCTGTTAATGAATATAATAAACATCCCTGTTCTGCAGCTTCCTGACATCAGATTTTCTCCAACATCAAATCATGAGCATATAAAATGCAAAACACACATATGTACAGTTACTCTCAGTTAGATAAACTTGTCCACTTTTAACTACATATGCTTTTTATCTTGACTGATCCATTTTTCTTGCCACTTCTTTAAATTTCCATATAATAAAATAAAACCTGTTTCTTCTACAATAGGCAAGTCACTATCATCATGAAGAACATGTTTAGATAATAAGAGAAAATGACACAGTATTGCAAGAACAGTTTCTGTTAACAAGAGAGTAATTTTGCTCAAAAGCAGAGCATTGACTTGACTACTCTAAGATGTTTCATAAATAAAACACTTCCCCAACAAACGCTTATGGTTGCAACTGCCAGGAAGTCCCAGCATTCACAGAAAATGTTTTGCAAATGCCACACAATGAGTAAACTTTCTAAAAAACGGTCTCAACAGAATGAGGGTCAAAAGGAACAGAAAAAAAGATACAAATAAACTAAGTGTTCTGACTTTCTTCTTCAGTCAGTATAACTGCACAGGTCCGCAGCAGATGCATACCCTGTCCCTTACACATCACGCTCTGGGACAGGTTATATCTACATCACTTTCTCATGGCCTTCCAGTACCCTGTCCTACTCATAATCCTTGTGCTATGTGACCTCGCAAGAAATCTCCATTCCACTCATCCAAACACACTTTGCCCTCACTTTTGTCCCCTCTTCTGCATTTTTCCTCATACTTCTACCAGGAAATCAATGCCTTTCCATGACTCAGGAGCTGGAGTTAGAGGGAGATCAGTTTAAAACTAACAACATTTATAAAGACAAATAGTGATCTTTAGATATTAAAAACAACCTTTTGCAGCCTTTCAGCCTTCTCCCCAAATTCTAAAATGCCTTTCTCCTCAGTGAGGCCAGCATAACAAAACATGGCCAAGTCATGTTAATGGTATTATAAGCCAAGAACATGACAAGAACTTTGAAAAAAAAAAGAACTGCAGTGACATTTTCAAAATGCTTAAATATTTATTTTAATCTGGTTACTGACCAAATTTCCCAGGGAAGTCTAATATTGAAGTGACATGAAGTGTATAAAATCATGGGAAATTTGCTTTCTTTTTAATGACATTGGGGATTGTCTTAAAATTGTTGGCATTTTATGAGCCTTATAAAAGATTTCTCAAAGAAAAGAGTGAAGGGAGTCTAAGAGGAAGAAGAGTCTTGAGGTTAAAGCAGTGTAGTGGGTCTAAGGAACGGGGATCACTTTCAAAATTTAACATAGATATAATGAGAATGTCATCTTTATGATTCATCCAGCTTTCCAATCTGTAGACTGAAGAAAATAATGTCATCAATATCTCTTCAGATTTTAGATTCTATGATTGTTTCATATCACAATATGTCAAAAACAAAGAGTTTACAACATCAGCTGAGATCTCCAGGACCTACTGAAACACACATACACAAAAAGAAGAAATAGGTAAAATTAACTGTTCCAATAAAGAATAAAATCATGATAACGTAATAATCACTGAATGAATGGATCTACTTCTTTATGAGCTTTTATGATTGTCAAAGTTGGAATTACTTTCTGCAATTAACATTTCCCAACATTTCTCACTTTTTAAATTCATTTAGGATTTGGCAAACATTAAACATTTTCGCTTAGATTTTGGATGTTTGCTTAAGGATCATTAAATTGTTACTTTTCAAGAGTTTGTGATGCCTGCAAATTTCATTCAAATAAGGTCAACCTAGGCCCTGAAAAATACTAATTCTCTGATGCTCGAGAAAGGATTTTAATAGTTCAACAGATAATTTGTTGAGGATTCTGTCAGCCCTGGGTGTGCTCAGTCCCCTCAAAGTGCTTACCTTTAAGCTGAATTTAGAGCACAGACTTGCATACTCTGTTTCAAGATTTAACTGGCTTTACTGTATTTCCCACACTTGCAGTCAGTTACCACTGCGGGCTGGGATAAACAAACCAAAGGCAAATAAATTTTCATAGCATGCTGCTCATATACTGCCAATCCAAAAGCCAGTGAGTTTTCAGACCTCCTCTTCCTCCTAGGTTTAAATTTCTTTCCCTGTTTTTTAACAATTTTCTATAGGATTCTAGGATAAGATGAAGTGTGCCAAAATTCAGGAATGCCAAAATTTCTCTTTCAGCAGGATATTGTGGATACAGGGTGCAGATGGTGATATAGTGTCAAAATTCAAATTTATAACAGAGTTGTGGTCCAACTTCAGTTATGGAGCAATTACTGCCATTCCTTAGTAACCCACTTTGCTCCTCCTGCTGAGCCATTAACATTCTGGAATATTAATTAGTGGCTTTGAGGTCATCTCCAGCACCTCAGCTATGTCAGGATTCCTCAAAATCTAGAGAAAAGAAATATGAACCTTGTAAGATCCCAGGACTAGTTGCAGAAATAGATTTTTGGTCCAACCACATCTGCAAAAAAAGGTATACTATCAGCACTCAAAACGTCTAAATTGTAACTAAGGACAAATGCATATCCATCCCTCAAGGGGAAGGGAGGTAGAGAGGTGTCCTCTCTTGTGATGAGACCACAATGTTCTCCACTTCACTGTGTGGCCTTCAGGAGGGGTCCCAGATGAAGTAGGCATCGAAAAATGCAACTTAAAATACTCCACTCTGAGGATATGCTCCGAAGAACATCCTTCAGACATACAGATATGGTGAGCTGCAGCACAGAAAGGGAGGGGTCGGAGATCGCTGCAAATTCTCCTTTGCCCTGGCGCTAGGACTCTGCGAGTGCTCTGAGCTCATCAGGTACATCGCAATAGCAATGCCCAGGGCTCCTCCAACCTTCTGGGCCTTAGGGGGCCCACGCCCTTTCAAGACTAGTGTACTGGACATGCATTTTTCTTTCCTAAATCAAAGCGTTACTATGCCAGAGAGAACTTCACAAACAAAGATGCCTCTCAAAGTAGTTAGGTGCTGGTGTACTGTCACTCTGTGGGCTTGTGACAGCTTCAGAGACCGGAAACACAGTGAGCCAGTTTCTAGTAGCTGCTGCCTCCCACAGGGTGACGAGCTCCAGGTTCTACATCTCCACTAGCTCTGCTGTTTATCCAAAATATTTCCAAGTTCTGCCTCTGATACCTATGCCAGAGGTTGCTGACCCTGTAGTCCCAGACCGGAATAAGCCATTTGACTTCCTCTCCTGATTTTGGACGCACACAGAAGACTAGTGTCTGACTTTCTAAAGCTTTTTTTTTTTTTTTTCCCCAATGTAACTGGAAGATTACCTGCTAAATGAACCAGGACAGTGGAAGCATATAAGAAGGGTCTTATCTGCTGTTGCATGGAAGTACTATTTGCCACCACAGTAACATAAGGATTTTAGGGTAACTAATGATTGAGCTGTGGTGTGATAAGCCATTAAGAATGTTAGGATAAAGAGATTAAGGATAAATTCTGCCTTTGTTCTTTCTCACCATGATTCTGAAATAAAAATAATTGCAATACTGGATAAACACGGTAAAAAAATGGTTGTCCCTGAGAAGTGCCTTGAGCAAGAAGTGACAAATACCGAAAATATGGCTATTTACTTTAGTAAGAGAAACTATTGTTTTGAAAAGATGTCTCATCTGTCATTTTCTGAATTACAGGAATGCCCTGTCACCTTCTCCCACTGTTTTCCAGTTGTATGCATAATGGCATATGTGGTTTCAAGGGCAGTAAGAATGGTTCACAATGCACTACAGTAAGCTTGAGCCAACTCCACCTAGTCTTTTTTCCTTTTTTTCTCTTGGATTCTTATCTATCACACTTCCATCTATGTTCACATGATAAATTGTATGTTATTAACATTATTTTTTATCTTGCATTAATCCTGGGGATTTAAGATGAAACCGAAGTTGAGATATACAACAGTGACTAACAAGACAAAGCATGCATAAAGGCATCATGTAGATACTATTTACCCATTTTTGAATCATTTAAGTAACAAAAACAAGACTATTTTTCTTTACAATCTTTCAGTAGAAACAATTTACCAAAATATTCTCTAGAATCTGCGAAAATAAATTTAACCAGAAATACAGAGTCTGTATGCTCACTTTAAGCCTGAACTAATCTTTTCAGATGAATAATAATCAATTTATGAGTTTAAAATACACATTTGCATGAAGAAGATTTCTTCAGCACTTTCTGGAAGTGAATACTATGCTGCCTGCAATTATTCAAGCAATTTCACAGGCGACAGCCAAAATACACATGCATATTAAAAAAAAAAAAACAAAAAACAAAAAAAACAAAAAAGACTTCCTTCTCAGAGGAAACTTTACTTGTAACCATTCTATTCGCTGAGCCACAGTTTATCTGCTTTAACTTGGTGCAATCGGAAAACGATTCCACCGTTCAGCATAATCTCAGCTGCTGAGTTATATCCTAAGTATACTTCTAACAGTCTCAACCACTTCTACTTTATGCCAGCTATGTAGAGCAGTCTGTTTTACTCTAACATTGGAAAGCTAAGCTCTCATTTAGTAGTAATTCATGGGAACACTGGTAAAATTTGTCATTCATTCCAGTAAAAACATCACAAGAGAATAGTATACAATAAAAAGTCTGCAGAATTAAAAAATATTAACTTGATTTAAAAAAACAATCACAACCTGGGACATTATTAATTGCAGTAACCTCTGACATCTGTATAACAGAAATGGCTGGAACCATGTGTATCGATTTTAAGAACAGAAAGGAAGAACTATTTCTCAGCAGGAATCTACACAGCAGAGAATTGTGATTAATTCAATCTACAAAAAAGCACAGCTGAAATCTCACACAGCACATCTCTGTGTGAGAGAGTAAGTCTGGCTGCAAATGAAGGAATAACAGTTCTGAGCTCTTCTACATACTACTGAACACTCGCATAGTAGTGATAAAACTGTACTGGGTTACCTCACAGCAAACCGCTCTCAGTTCAGTAAAACACATACAGACGTGCTCTATTTTTAGTGTGGACTTAATCCACTCTGTTTCAATGAAAACACTTTCCGGCATGCATCCTTATCAGACTAAAACATATATCTCAGTGCTTTGCTGAATATAGACTCCGGTCCCTATTAAGAGTGGGTTTTAAATGATATGAAGGTCATATACTGCTGCTACAAAGAGTTTACAAGGTCCCCATATGTCTTACATTTAAAAAAAAAATCTGTTAAAAATGAAAGGATTCATTGATGAAGCACCAGCCTGAAAGGTTCAAAGCTTGGAAGCAAAAGCTTGGAAGGAACTGCCTTCTTAACCACTGGTTTGGCTCGAATACTGGCAGGAGGACATAGCATCATGTTTTTCAACCACACTTTTTTTCACTGAAGTATTTAAAATTAATATTCTCCTGAACCAAGAAAAAGATGAAACACAGGTTATAAAGGAACAGGATGATCCAGCTAAAGAATCTGTTGAGCATTTCGGGTTATGCCTAGGTGTTGAGTTTAAAAGCAAGGAATAGGGGTTTTTTTTAGAATGAAGAACTGTACAGAAGCTGCTTCAGGGGACAAGAACCAATATTTATCAACTTATTAGATCGTATGTGAAAAGGGTGAAAAGATTTGGAGGCAGAAGAATAGGACTCCCTTTACAGTCATCTGCATCATCAACAGAGTCATTTATTATGGCACAGATCCATAAAGGGGGTTTAGAATGGCTGTCACAAGACCTACCTTTCCACCACCTCAGGGAATTTAGAGCTGTGAACAAGGGAATTCAGCTCCCATTCCGAGGCATTGCAGAGAGTTAAGCAACTCAAAATCAGTTCCACAAAAGCCAGTATGTCATTTGGAAGGCACTTAAACTAACAAGGAAATGCTGCCTTAAGCTACAACCCTTCTCCAGGGTAGACAAGCTTTTCTCCACAAGGAGACTGGGATTCACAGTTCTACTTTTTCTTGGAATTGAGCGTTTATGCTAATGCTTTCTCACAAACCACAACTAGAAGAGGAGGTAGGGTATCAACTCAGTAAAGCTATGTCCAATTGCGTGTTTGCACTTCGGGTGTAAAATTTTGGCTTTCTTACATAACGTGACGCTTAAATTGCAAAGATAGGATGATTCTTACAGTCCTGACTGAATTGGCTTGTTTTAAGGAAGAAAGATTGTAAACTGAGCGCACTCAAAACAACAGGGCAATGGAAAAGACAGGACCCCATGATACCATTTTTACAGTCACCTTTTAAAGCAGAACCATACTTAAAGCCCATTGGATTTGACAAAACTGATGTGGCAGCTAATTTGTCTGAATGTTTGGAAGGGAAAATTGCTGTAAATTAAACAGTCCTCAACAATTGTGCTTTTTAGAAAAGGTGCTTATAAACATTCTTTTTGTCAATGAATTATTATCAATTGCTATTCACAGCAGACTGATTCTGTATCAGGAACAAGAACGTAGCTCTCAGTTACGATCAGATAGTTTCTCTCCTCATTACATCAGATGTAATTTTAAAAATATGTAACCTTCAGTTGCAAGTTTCTTACTAATAATCTTCTCAGAGCAACACCTTTAAAATTATGGCCAGACAGGACATGGAATTATACTAAGAAACTGCCAGAGACCTTCACTCCTACTTTGTATGGTCTGTGCTACTACTGCTGTCTGATGAATCATCCTGCTACGAGTCCAGAAGCTTTCAAAATAAAACTCACTAAACAAGCTAAAGGCTGAAACGGTTTTATCTTTAAGATGAGGCACCGTGCATAACTGGCTTGAGTGTCTACAGTACTTATGTCCTGCCACTCCTGCAGCAGCTCCTTCTGTCACAATCAATGGAATTTGGCAGAGAAATCACTTACGTCTCTCCCTAATCTGAAACACAAACTCTCTCCTCTTGACTATCCTCATTTTTTCACAGACTGAGAGCACAATGATTCAGCAAATGACACATCAGGTAGAATAAAACTTTGGAATACATGACAGTATCCTGGGTAGAAAGGAGACTGTGGGGACACCTGAATACACATGCTTGATTGCAGCTTTCCTTCAGTATGTCATACTGATCCTCCTTGCTAATATCACTACCTACAAACAGCACACTTCGTGAGGAGCTGCATTTGACCAGCATCTGGGACGTGGGAAACAGAAATGCCTGAAAATATACCTGAATCACAATATGGCAAAATACCATCTTGGGGAAAGAGAAAAGACTTCATTCTCTAGGTTATTTAATCCTTGATACCTCTCCCTAGCACAAAACTGCATGTTGATTTAAGATAGTTCTGAGCTATGCTAAGTGTCATTAAGTTACAGCTGGTGAACTGGCAAGACATATACAAGAGTATCCATTTCCAATCCTACAAAAACCACTGTGAATGCATCTTTTGACTGTAGAGGTTATTCCATATATTTGTCTCTCACCCCTGCCCATCACTGTGTACCTTTGTAACATGGAAGCAGAATGAATAATCTTAAGAAACAGATTTTTATCAGATTACTCCAAAGATATGAGAAAGTCTTGCTGGATAATCCTTTGTTCATTTCATTATTGCAGCTACTCAAAATTTCAAGACCCCGTAACTAGCGATTATATAGGGCAGGTGTTATTGGTTTCTGAAGATTTACATATTTCAAAACAAAAGAGGTACAATCCAGTAATGGAGCAAGCATGACCCAACACTGCTGTTTAAGGCATCTTACCTGAAACAGAAAAGAGATTTGTGCTGTGATCTCTGGCATGGAAATCAGTCATCTGGATAGGTACAACCTACAAGTCTACAAACTTTAGCATAAGTGTCATCAGTTAGAGCTCCTGTCAGTGTCCTAATTATGTTATCTTCCCCTTCTTTTTTTTGATATTTGGAAGAGACATCTTCCACCTCTTTTCTCTGATAATGAAGTGGGAAAGAAATCATGTTATAGACCACATGATGTATATACTAAACTCCCTTTGATTTGAAATATGGTCAAAATAATTTGTGCTCATTTCAATGGGGCAAATGATTTTCCTTTTATCAAGCCAAATCAAAATTGTCTTTAAATTGTCAAACAATAATAAATGTTTTTTGCTGTGGTACATGCATTGCACATGAAGCCAAGGTTTCATCCATACCTTCATACCATCCATACATTCATACCATACACTGCTTTTATGTTTACTTTCAGGCACGTAGGTCCCTCCATAACACAAAACATGGCATGATAAGAACCAATGGTGATTGAAATAAACTGTGGGATGGGGCAAATCAGTGCTGGTTAATTTGTTTGTTTCATGAGCTGAGATCTAATAAAGAAATTTATTAGAAATGAGTCATCAGAAGTGAGCAGTTTAGCTTCTATGGGTGACTCATGTCAAAAAAAGCAGGATGCATGTATATGCCAGGGCCTCCTTTGAGAAAATAATGTATCTTGTGATTTATGTTGTTTCTCTATGCAAGTATTGTGCAATAGTTTCATCTCAAACAGATTAGCTTTCCAATTTATTAATAAATCATTAATAGGTGAAAATATGCAATTCAGAAAGCTGTCCACCACAGCACTTAACTAGAAACAGGAATGTAAGGCTATCAAATACTCACATGATTTGAGCAATACTGCTTTTTTTCAAAGCATATGAGAATTATGGCTGTTGGAATCATCTGTTTATTCCAATACAGTGTTTGGTAACCTTAGTAATACTTTATTTATTTAATGCTCCACAGGTCAACTCATCAGGCTTGTCAAACTGAGGGCAGTTTCTTAAATCATAGTAGAATTAATCTATATTGTTGGGTCATGAATGCTATATATGTTTGATAATTGAGAACTCCAGCTTCTAAAATGCTGTTAATCTGGAAGATTTCAACAGCACTTAACAAAAATGCAAAACACAACAAAACAAAAAGCCCTTGGAAACAAAATAAATTAGTTTTGTTTGCCTAACCGATTGATCTAGAAAATTCATGCCAAACGTTCATGCCTAACTGTCTCTTCCAAATTTGAAGAATTTTTAATCTTTTTTAAATTACTCTATAAAGTGACAAAGCATCACATTATGCTGGATACCTTGTCAACAGAAGTCTGTTTTGGGAACCACTAAATTTAAAACTATTGCATGGCACTTTGCCGTTGACCTGTATCACTTTAGAGAGCCAAGCATACACATGACAGAGGACTGGCAGTAAGAGAAACAGTGAGTAACATCTCAGAGAAAGCTGTCAAAAACCATGACAGTGTAAATCAGGACAGCTGAAACGTCTGGCTCTTTTTAGACATCTCCTAAAGTGCTTGCAAACCAGTAATTCCTGAAGTTTTGTATCTTTCATCAACACACTGGGGAGGGGGAATGGTTTCTTCATTTGGTCTGCTTGCCTGATCAGGGAATTGTCCTCCCTTTCCCTGCACTTAGTATCTAACTTCTACTTTCTTTTAGAGATTTGAAGTTTTCTTTTCTTTATAATAACAGATTCAGAACCTGGTACAGTTTGAAAAGCAGCAGTGCAAAAGAGGCATTGCCATTTTATTCAAAACAAATACTGATATTGGTTAATGATGGTTTGCAGAATAGCTGCCCCCACGGGGAGCCCCGGGGCAGCAGCACTGAACCTCAGCAGTGAGGTGATCGTGCCACCAGTTCCCGGGCGCAGGGTGCGAGGGGCAGCGCTGGCTGGCATGGGGAGGCGAGGGGACAGAGCAGCTTGGAGGTCCTCCGTGGAAAAGGCAAGTGTGAAGTACTCTATCCACTCCTGCTCAATCTACAAATCTCTCCTGACAGCTGCCATGACGCCAGCCAGGACTTTTGAGGCAAGGATATGTTACCAGCACTGCCTGGATGGCTGGCAAAGCATGCGGACAACAGAACAAGCTGTGGTAGTAACAGGACAGTAAAGCCAGGGCAGTCGCACCTCCGCACTCCTCAGAGACATACACCCCCTGCGCAGGCCCATCTGTGGCAGCAGTAAGGGCCGTCCAGAAGAGCGCTCCTTGGAGGCTCCAGATGGTGCAGGTTGCTACTGATGAGACCAAACAGGGAGGTGAGACCTGTGCAGTAAGGAGTGGCTTCCTACTCCTGTTTTTCCTGCTGGAGTAGTTTCCTCTATTGCACCATGCTCTGGCAAGCCATGAAGGGCAGACAGCATTTCTTTTACTCCCCTTCCCTGAGAGGCCACACAGAAGCACCACTGAACCACACTGCCCTAAGACTTGTGGAAAGGCAGCATCATAAAACTGAAAGCACTCTCATTTATCAAGGTTTCTTTTATCCGACCCTTTAACTGTGACTTAGGACTGTGTTCCTCCTAAGAATCTGCTCAAATTTGACCAAAACCATAGTTCAGACTTCCCGAGTGGAAATGAGTAGCTCTGCAGAAACGCCCCCAGGTACACCACTCTCCTCCCAATGCCCAAGACATCTTCATGCCTTGTGCTGCCTGACTGCGCTGAGGTGGATAGGCACTGCATAATCTGAATGCAAGCTGGCAAGAAGGGGTGACATAGAAATTGGGTGAGAAATCCTGGACAAGAATTGGGAACTGAGATTAAACTGAGCCGAGTGGTTCAGAGGGAGGTGATACCTGACCAGAACAAATCGTATCAGACTGACCAGACGAGGGCCAGGACAGAAATTGCGATTTGGGTGACAGATCTAAGACAAGAGAATGATGAGAGTGAGACTGGAATGAAGAAACTGGAAAAGCAGAGACTGGGACTAACTAAATGAAGACAGTGAGACTGGAAGAGAAGCTGGGTAGCGAACAGACAGGACTGGGACAAAGACATGCAGAAGGGGATGGGCAGCATAGTTCGAGCTAGCAAAAACTGAACAGAAAAGCAAACATCTTGCCGTGGATGCTGCTGTACAGGACACAGATTGGAACCCTGGCCTCTGAACACCACTCTTTCTCTGATTTCAGAACATACCGGGGAAAGTCATCAGCAAAAAGCCTGTAAATATTACAGGTATCAAGGTGATGACCTATGACATTTCTGTATTTCCACTTTGCTCTACAATGAACCTACCTTGCCCCAGTCCTGTCAGATGAGGACTCTGTCCACCTGTAGGAGAAATGAAAGCACCTGCCACCTTCTCAAATGCTGTGCCCAAAATGAGTGGAAGCTTTTGATCTTAATGCTTCTATGCTTCAGTTTCATCCCTATGATAAATATCTTCCTCCCCTTCTACTGAGATACCATGAAAACTAGTGAAGCATTCCAGTACTACAGTTGTGGACATCATAGAAAATCCACTAGAAAAATAATCACTCAGTATACAGAACAGAATTTGAATAGCATGCAGTAAAATGATATGGGGGCCACTCATTGAACCCTAAAGTAAGAGTAAAACTAAAAAGAATCCTCTCATTAAATGAGGGCCATTCACCTTTCACACTGAACGAGACAGAACGCTTCTGGAAAAAAAGCGTGTTATCATGTGTTCAAAAATTATGTACATTTGCCTATGCATAAGGAGACTGAATCTTACTTCCAGCATTTCCTAGCTTTTGCAAGTATCATACTGCTCCTTTAACATTAGGCATCTTGCATATGTATGTGTGTTTAGATGTGGATGGATGAGTGATTGTGAGTGTGCATACTGAAAACACAAAGCCGAAATGTTAACCTTCAAGGCCTTGTGATTAACAAATTGCCTTACATTTTCCAGAAACTAATTATAAATAAAAGAACAAATCCTTGAAAGTGGCAAGTGAATATACAATCCTGAAAAGGTTATGCTTCTAAGCAGACACAAAGAATGTGTTTATAACATAAGTAGGAACCAGGTGACCTCTCTCTCCTAGAAGATAAGTAACCTTTAACCACAGGCACTCATATTGCACATTCAAGCAGTCTGTGGTTTTAGCATGTCAAAATGATCTGCAGTGAGTTTGGAAAAAATAATCTTGAAGACAAGGATTTATTTCCCAAAGAAAAATATTAACTATCACTGAATGATAAAAATATCTGTAAGCCAGGGGTTATTTCTAAGCTGAAAACAACTCATTCTGAGGAAGCATAACCAGATGTGCGTCAAGAACAATAAATCGTATGGGGTTTTATGTGCACCATAAATGCGGTGCAAGAATTGTATGCCTGATGTGATAACAAGGGAAGAAAAACAAACAACTGTGTTTAGAGGTCCCAGTAAATTCAGTACATAGTTTTCCTGTACATTAAACTTCAGGAGATATTAAGATCAGCAACTTTAAAAAGACAAAGTGAATATTTCAGCATTTTTAGTGGATAAAGACAGACCACTTGGAAAAAAGTAACATCTATTCAAGAAATTCTTGCACCCAGTATTAACGTCACTCCTTAAATGCTGCATTTTTACTCAAGAATGTCTTATGGAAGCTATTCAGCCAGTACGGCATATATTGTGTTCTATATATCCATGCATTTTGATATAACACAAAATGCTTTATAAATTGATCTGCATTTTTTATTTATAATGCATTTGTTTAAACACTTCAGCTTTAAAATGTCATGTTCAAACTGAAAGCCTTCGACCACATTACAGTTAAATACAAATCCCGTTATTCTTACAACAAAAGTGTGGTATCAGCTTTCATTATGGGGATAGTTCTATGAGCACTGTTATAACCATTTAAAAATGAAGGAGTTGAGGCATAAGAAAGACTGGGAAATTTGTGTAAAGTCACCCAGGGAGTCAGGGACAGAACTAATTCCACATCCTGTGCTCTCACTTCTAAACGGCCCCATTAAAAAGAAACAGAATTAACTGAGGTCTTCATCCTTGCAAGGCAGCTCCTGTAAGGGCGCTGAGGGCACCCTTCCCTTTCCTGCGTGTCCAGCTCCCTGGGCGCTGTGGACATGCCTGGCAATTGCTGGGCTGTGTCTAACCCTGGTGACCGTCGCCAGCCCTCACCCCGACCCTGACTTGCTGACTCCACTTTCCGACCTGAGCTCGGCCCTGCCTCGTTGCTACAGACTCATCTGGCGACCTGGGCTGCGGCTGCCCGTCTCCCCCTGGCCTGCCCCGCTCCCTCACAGGGGTGGTGGGATGGGCCCTGGCTGGCCAGGCCCTGTCCTGCCGGCCTTGCTATCCTGCTGGGCTGCCGCGTCCCTTCCCTTAGGGAGCAGCACCCGAGAGCTCCCACACAACCAATAGTTCCTTTGCGTTTTCTTTTTTCTAGAGGAATTATGCAGATGGATTTTTTTCCAATGTCAAATTAATGCAAAATGTCAAGAAAAGCAGATTTTTTTCTGGTGAAAGTCAGAAGACTCTAGACAAAAATTTTGGTTCTAAACAAAAAGGAATATCCATTTAAAAATGCTTTGTAGAAGTTGCCATTTCAGCACCTCCCATCTCCTTTATGGCCCTGTTTCTTCCACTTCCATGATATAAACATCATAACAGGCTCCCTCCTCTGGATGAACAGCAATCCCTCATGGGAAACAATAATTATGATCCATCACAGGAAATTTAGTTTCACAGGCAATCCTGGCCCAAAGAGGAAAACGGGGAGATAAGCACTTAGACCTTGACCAGAGTTGTCCATTCAGATGTTAAAGTGGCATTTCTAGATGAATAATGACCAATTGGGAATGATACAATCTGAATTCTGGGATAGCTTTCCAACTCCTTAGAGTATTTAAAGACCTTAAAACCCATTTCTTCTGGCCTTGATATAATTCAGGCTTAGCATGTAAATCCATAGCAGGAATTGGTTAGCTGGTGTGAAGACGCACCACATCTCCAAGGATGGTGGAAGCTCCAGGGGACAGAACAACAGAAACGTTAAAAAGCAAGTAAAACTAACCAGCTGAAGAAAGCAAGAAGTTATCTACAGCAGCCAGAAGCAAATTGGCTACCTAAGGACTGCTGCTGCTGCTTCTCCTTCCCACATCTACAAGTTCTGGCTGAAAAACAAGCACACTAGAAAAGACTTTTGAAGGAGCGTAAGTCACAGGAGAGCAGCTAGTGCCACGCTAGTGACTGTGAGAAGGCAATTTGCAGGGAACAGATGCTTTCCCAGCTTCCTGTAGGTCAGTAATTCGGGTAGGACCCATCACAAGGCTTTTCAGAACTTAAGCCTAGGCTACCAGCCTAGGCTACCTGAAATAGCTGTGTCCATATGTTTTCTTCTGAAATCACAGGACTGATTAGCCTTTGGCTAACCTGGATAGAACTCCTTTAGACATCAGTGACTAAAAGATTTACACTATTGTAACTGAAAGGAAAAGCGGGGCCTTTGATTTATTAGAAAAATGTAGCTGCTTTTGGAAAGCTAGGTGGCTGAACTTGCATGCTGAAAAGCTCCAGTAAGTGGTGAAGCTCACACTTACTTATCATTACAGCCAACGCACCTGTTTATTGACAATAATTAGAAAGAAAACTGTAACAATAGTATCACCTCACTTATTGATGATGATGATGGTAGCAGCAGCAGCAACAGCAAAGCCCTAGCCACATTTTATGTCTCCCATTTTCCAGATTCCAATATTTTGGGTTTGTGCTTTTGTCAAAGGAGAGGGCTTAGGGGGCTTTTTCCCTTCTATCCCTCAGCCACAAAAAATAAGAGTGAAAGGAAGAGTGGAAAAATGTTGCTACCACTCATGACTTCTGTGGTGAGATGCTGTTTGTACTTCTACAAATTCCAGTGTCACCTCAAAGAAGTGCAACTCTTCAGCCAAGCCTTCCCTCAGAAGTGCACCAAAATAGACTGCATTTAAAAAAAATTCAAGGCATCACCACATGCCGTTGAAAATACTGAAATAAGGGACTATCAATAAAAAAAAAGACCAGAGTCAGCAAGCAAATTTTTTGGACCATCTGAGGTACACAGCAGATGTTATGTAGAACAAAATATCCCAACTTAAATCTGCTGTAAGCAGCAACGATAGTGTTGGCAGCAAAACAATAACGCTGAGCAAATGAGCTATTTTCTTCTAGTTAGCTATTTCCCCAGCAAAAACAAGATAGAAAAGGAAAGGATGGAAGAAAGTTGGCAAACAGAATTCATCCATATAATGACGGGGAGATTTGAGGAAAAGGACATTCATTTCTACCTATTTTTTTATGCAAAACAAAACAAAAAGCTTTTTTTTTTTTTTTTTTTTTTTTTTTTTGTATTTCAATAAACACCTGCAGAGACTGTTAGAAACATTCTTTTTTGTGTGGAAAAGTGGATCATGTGAAACAAAATTTTTTCAGGAAAAAAGACCTTTTTCCTTGGCAAGCCTTTTCTTTTTCTTTTTCTGTCAAATGTTTTAATGAAATGAATTCAAGCAAGTTTGACTTGCAGTTCTGATAACATCCAATAAATAAACAGAATTGCCAGATATAGGCAGTGAGGTACATGTAAAGTTCTGGTAATACAAACTTCCAGCAGAATAATAATGGATGATGCATCAACTTGCTTTAGTACTGTTAATTTGACATACAACTATCTGACTTAATGAGTCTTCAGCACTTTTTCCAACATTGTGAACCTAGTCTTGGAGAATGAGCTGTTTCCAGGGGATTTTATTAGCTTTTGCTGTCAGGTTCTCAGTAATCATGATTCATCTGTAATTACGCTACATTTCTCAAATGAGTAAAATCTTACCGGTCTCTTGCCACTGACTTGTTTAATATACTTTCCTTTAAGTCCTTGAACTATGCTTAACATTTTTGTGGAACTCCAATATTGTCTTTTAATTATTTATGTTGTCTACTTGTATGTCTGCTCTCTGTGTTCAAACTTCAGTCAAACTTCATTTTCATATTTTCTTTTCTTTTCATTTATTTTTGCATTGCTTTCCTTTGCTAAGGTTCAAAAACAATTCTTGAAAAGAAAATGCTCTCATTTTAGGCAGCACTTAAGATCTGCTCCACAGAACATACAAAACATAGCAAACTGTAAAAGACATCTATCTCTTCACTCTGTTCTAATAGTATATTCTACTTCAGATCAAATCTAGATGAATTACATTTCCAAGAGTTGTTTCACATTCCATATGTCATATGTCTTTTCCAAAGAAAACTAGAATCATCAAGCAATTAGGTCCCTGCAAATAGATCTCACCTACAAAACACAAATTTGCTTCTGAAAGCAGATGTTTGGGATTTCAGCAGCCTAGGTATATTTGCTGGTTTTGACCTCGGTAGCAACAGGTGTCATCAGTCATTTGAGCAAAGATACAAATGTATCTTTTTGTGATAATATAAAAGAAAATCCTTCATTTCCCTTCTTCTACAGATTCTCAAATCACCTTTGGAGACAGATAACTTAAATCCTTTTTTTAAATTTTCTACGCCAGAATTAAAAATACTGACTTCATTGGGATTCCAAAGCCTTCAAAAGCTAAGGAGGGTTTGAGCCAAGCTGATCTTTAGCATAAATGAAGGAAAAGTGTCTAGAAAAAACAAGGGTCAAGAAACTTTAGCATCACCTTTTTTTAAGTGCGATTTAGCTGGAACTAAATCTGGCTCCAATTTCTACCCTGCTCAGAAGTTTGAACACTCAATGGGATCGGTCCAGTAAGGAGTAGCTTAATTAGAAAGAGATGTAAAATACCACCGGTGATTTCCCAAGGGAACAGAGCTGTTAAAGCTGTATAAGCCAAAATAAAGAGAAGTAAGACTTGAGGTGTTAGCAAGCATGCATGGATGGCCTACAGTTTCAGCTGCACTTTCTGCAGAGCAGGAAAGAGCTATTTCACAAGCCACACTTACGTTTCCTCAGTGCTGCACCTCCTCAAGAGCAGGGCAACCTATTTTATAGCCAAAGAGCTACTTAGCTTCTCAACAGTGCTCATGTTGAATCATTTCCTTCTTTCTTACTATACGCCATGCATATATGCCTGTTTCTCTATCACCAAATGAGAAAAAACAGGTACTCAGAGAGGCAAGATGATAATACAGTCTGGTTCTCCTTAGCTATACTACATTTCTTTCAGCACACCGTTTGTATAAAGAAGGGATTGGCAAAGAAGTTGACCCAGCAACTCTACTAAATGTTTGGCAAGTTATTTAATAAGAGATGAGCACCCCTGAAGACCTAGATGGGTGGATTCATATAGTACAACATTCAGCCATCTATTCAGATGTAGCAGATTCCGGTTTAACATAGCAGAGCAATCTGAAAAAAAGGATTGTTTCATTTTCTAGCAGTTGATGTAAAACTTCCTGTTCCTCATAAGATGACATCACGTTTGCTGAGTGATGAGTTTGGGATTTGATCAAATTAAAAAATATGTGAAAAAAAAGAAAAAGCTGTCTCTTTTTTTTCTTCCTTTCTTCTTTCTTACACATTTTCCATGTAAACTTACAAGCAGACATGATTTTGCTATAAAATGGTCACAAACTCTTACCAAAACTTGGCTTACAGCTTGTAATTAAACCTGAAACAGGTTGAATCACACCTACTTTGATATTTTGCATGTCATTGTTTTTCTTATGTCTGGTATGAAGCAACAAGGCAAAGAGCTTCTAAAGCAATCTTATTCGCTATGCAAAATACCATTCCTGTTATCTTATTGAACAAAGAGAGCAAAAAGGGTCCCAATCTTCTCCCCGTGTCAACAACCTTCTGGTTTGAAAGCCCAAGAATTTTTCTGAAACAGTTGAGGATTTGCTTAGACTTGTAAATGAAAAACAAATGACCCTTGTTCAGTGCTACCTGATGTAATCATGGATGGATTTTTGCTTTTGCAATCTGCTTGCAGTGAGTATTCCTTACTATTTCCAAATTTAGGTTTATGGAACTAATCTATTTCCAGTAAGATCATATACTGAAGTCTCATGAGGAATCTTGCAGGCTGGAACTTTCAGCATTGTTAAAACTAGAGTCATCTTGTATATTATTCACTTTGAAAACTACAGCTTTTCATCATGTGCAAGAATTTGGAAAAACATGTTGAAAAAGCATTCTTCAAATCAAGCTTATTGACAGTTCAAAATTTTTGTTAGACAGAAAGTTTGTTGATTCTTTTCTAGACACACTGATATTTCTACAGCAACGTACCACGTGGCTGCTGGCTATGACATTGTACATGTTTAAAAATCCTACAGCGTGTGGTGGTAACGATGTATTCTTGTACATACACCACATCCACAGGTGGATGCTACGGGCATCAGATTTGCTACGGGGCAAATCGCAAAAGCCATGTAACAAACTGCACTTAGCACATGGCTTTGACCACTTTATCTGCCTTCTGCCAACAAATCCATTTTCTCTGGGACTACTGACATTCCAGTCCTCTGAGCAATTCTAAACAACCATCCTTTTAATAACATCAGCATGCCACAAAAATGCTTTCTAATTTCCCCCTAAATACGAAATTTTTCTCAGCTTGATGTCCATGCTGAGCAATATTCAGTCGTGCAGTATAAGTGATCTCTGGTGCCATTTTCTGACACAGGAAACTGGAGCTTCAGATTATGGAAAAAAAGTCTTGGAGAATAAATCACTGTATGCTGAAGAAGCTATGAACTTTTTATAGAAAAGCTTTTTTGTGTTTCTTTTTTCAGTTGAATCACTTGTTTTAAATTTATTGATCAGATTTTTGTATTGTTGTGTTTTGCTTTGTTTTTACAGGTCCTTAGACCAAGGTATCCATCTCCAGAATTTAGATATTCTAAGCAGGAGCTTTCATTTTCTAAAAGAGTGAATAATCCAGTACCTTGCCAGAGATAAAATTGGAGAATTTAGCCAATGCATTTTTGATTTTATTAATATTCTCTCTAGTTAGCTTTAGAGATGGCATACACTTCCATTCTGACTCAAGTTGCAATTGCACAGAATGAATTGTTGCTTCAAGAAAATCACAGTGTTTTCTTCTTTATTTTGATACCCCTACTTTTGCAAAAAACATACTTGGTAATTTATGATTTTGATTATTTTGCTGTGTATAGCATTAATATTCTTTGTAACCTCCAGAAGGCTTTATTTCTACCCGTAGTCCAATTCCTTTAGACCACTACAGTGGTACAAAGGCATTCAAGTGTAAATGACAGTAAGACCCTGGTTTTCCAATCTGAGAAGAAAAAAGCTAAGTTTTCTATTAGAGCTCAATTCCACTAGAACATGATGGCAAAGATTCCAAATGAAAACAAATTCTTGGTTTCACTGGAGCTATTTTTCATCCAGGATTTGCAGCCCGTTAGAAAACAAACCTAATTAAGAACAGTTTAAATGACAAGCCTTTTCCACAAGCTGAATTAGAAGAGGATGTGGCAACTACTCAAGAGGTTTTGTCTACTGAATTATTTAAGCAGTTCCTTGCTTAATATCCTGCAGCTCTAAACATAAATTAAATGAGAAATGCCTAACTCAGCTGTGCAGAAAATAATTTTAATAATAATTTAAATCATTTAATTTTAGACATATATATATATATAGAAAGATAACACAGCAAATGTATTTATCTAACTGGGACATAAAATAGATGTATAGTTCATGACAACTTTTTTAGTTTCAAATCAGGTATAAATCTGGAAATTCAGTGCAGAAAAGCAATACCATAATTAAGAAATTCATATCATCCAGTTTTATTACACTTGTAAAAATAAATGCACAGACTCTGATACAAAGGAAGAAAACCCAGGGTGAATGAATACGTGAGAAAGCATTTTAGAAAGGCCTAAATGCTGAAAGGGCCATGATCTCTGAGAAATGCACAGTGATGAGAGAATGCCATAAAATGTGCCCTTCGAAAATGGTCAGTTCAGCACAGCACAGCAGTGTGGAAGGACACAGACTGTTCCACAAAGAGAAAAAGTAAAAGTGAAGCACTTTTAAAATCTCATGGGACAGACTGTGTGGCTGGTAGTGCAATGAGCAGAGAAGGAACAAAACGAGATAGGAGGAAGGTACTTAATATATGGAAATGAAAACCCTATGAGAAGCTTCAGCTCACCTTTCTTCCAAATGTCACTGTGATGAGCAAACTAAACATCAGACAAATTCAAATACAAAAACAAATGTCAAAATTAGAAAGATAAACATTTAAGATAGAGTGCACCCCATGAGATAGGTTGACTTCTCCTAAATTGTTGCATGATAAGATCTCCACTTTCAAGGAAAGCATGGACTTCAATGGATTTCAGAGAAGGCCCAAAGAGCCTGATTTTCAAAGAGTTGAGGATTCATCCTCCTAACTGAAATTAGTAGGGGCAGAATGCACCTAAATCCTTGATAATAATATCCTAAGTCTTTTTCCATGCAGAGTGACTGGTTACAAGGGGTGAAAAAGCTACCACTTGTATAAATGAATTAAATGTTTTAAATATTAAAAATGATAAAACAGTCTAATAAAAATATTATTAAAGATAAGCCCTTAAGTGGTATTAGTATATGAAAACAAACATGAATTTAAGAGCAAAGTACCCTCAAGAGATTTAAATAATATTAATGCAAAATAATGGATTAGACCCTGAAGCTCTTACCCAGTTTGTCCTAAGGGAAAACTTTGAACACATTTAATTAGAAAGTATTTAAATTCCACCAAAGAGTTCAAGCAATGAGATTAAATCCTGACACTAGAGAGAAACTGTATTTTGAATAAATTTTAGTTTCAAAACAAGATGGAGTCCAAAAAGTGGGAACAGGACAGATTCTCTATTTTGTTAAAAGCTCCTTTTCATTGTTTCTGATTTGCTTGGCATAACGGCAAGCAAAGTAGTCCTTTTCTTCCCCTTGGTTCCACCCTCCTTCTCTCCAGGTTTTCCATGGAAATCAGCAGAAGCTGAAACTGCCAGAGACTGAACCAGCAAGTTCCCCCTCAACAGGGAAAAATAGTTCTATTTTTATTAAGCCTGTGGATGTTTCATTCTCATCAGTATATTTATCCTCTGTAATAAGGACATACAGTTGCCCTGATTTTACAGATGAAGAACTGAGGCATAGGGAGACAAAGAGCTAGCTGTTCTACACTATTTAGATGTTAGAAAAGCAGATTAGCATCTAAATAATGTTGAAATCTGGCTCTACATGACTTACAAAAGGTCTTGTTAGAGGACTACAGTAGAGAAGGATCTTAAATTCTAATCTCTTACGTGGCTGTGAGCACTGGAAGCACTGGACCATGCTTGCTTCCATGGCCTCATCTCTGAGAAAAAGAAAAGAGAAGCAAGAGACAGGGATGGATGGAGGTAAAAGGCAGATCTCAGCCTTTCTTTGATTCCCTACAAGCAGGTATAACATGGAACACCCAGAGTGCTCCTCCTCTCCTTTTCTATACATTAGGACAGAAGAGATCCTGATGACTGCATAGCTGGATTGTTAGATAGATAATCATTAGAGTAGCCATGCTAAGATAAAAGTAGTTACACTGCAAAAAATCCCACTCCCATGAATGCACTTTTTAAGTTCACCTAATACTGGTAAAGCTTCTGGAAATATCCCTTTGTTCTTAAGCAAAATGAGCAGCTTTAAAATTCCCGGTAAATTTAGCAAAGCTTTCAACACTTTCTTCCATAACAGCCCCATAGACAAAGTGATGAAGTATGGCCTGGATAAGTAGACAGTGAGGTGGACTGAAAACTGGCTGAGGTGCTGGACACAGAGGGTTGTGATCAGTGGCACAAAGTCCAGCTGGTGGCCAGTCACTAGTGGTGTACCCAAGGAGTCAACACTAGGGCCATCACTGTTTAACATCTTCATTAATGGCCTGGACGATGGGTCCAAATGCACCCTCAGTACATTTGCAGATGATACGAGGAGGAGTGGCTGACATACCAGACGGTTGTGCTGCCATTCAGAGGGACACTGGCAGGCTGGAGAAATGGGCCGACAGGAATCCCATGAAAGTCAGCAAAGGAAAATGCAGAGAGAGGAATAACCTCATGCACCAGTACAGGCTGGGGCCCAACTAGTTGGAAAGCAGCTTGGCAGAAAAGGCCCTGTGGGTTTTGGTAGACAAGTTGAACACAGGCCAGCAATGTGCCCTTGCAGCAAGGAACACCAGCTGTATCCTCAGACACATAGGGAAGAGTGTTGCCAGCAGGTCAAGGGAGGTGATCCTTCCCTCCTACTCAGCACTGGTGAGACCACATTGGGAGTGCTGGGTCCGGGTCTGGTAACCCCAGTACAAGAAAGACGTGGACATGCTGGAGTGAGTCCAGTGAAGGACCACAAAGACGATTAAGGGACTGGAACGTCTCTAATACGAGGAGAGTCTGAGAGAGCTGGGACTGTTTAGCCTGGAGAAGAGAAGGCTCAGGGGGATCTTATCAATGTGTATAAATACCTGATGGGGGAGGAGTAAAGAAGATGGAGCCAGACTCTTCTCAGTGGTACCCAGTGAAAGGACAAGAGGCAATGGCTACAAATTGAGATACAGGAATTCCACTTAAACGTAAGAAGAAACATTTTACTGTGAGAGTGGTCAAACACAGGAAGAGGTTGCACACAGAGGTTGTAGACTCTCCAACCTGGGAGATATTCAAAACCTGACTAGTCTGCTTTGAGCAGAGGGGTTGGAGCAGACAATCTCCAGAGGTCCTTTCCAACCCCAACTATTCTGTGATTCTGTGTTCTTCAGGGAAAAGCACTGTAGGGAGGGAGCCAGATGACTATGAACACTTTGAAGTCTTAGCCAATTTCTTCACTGAAAATGGATTATTAGCCTAAATGAAATTAGTACGTAATCTCTAATTTACATGCCACACCAGGCTAGGTAGCTCAGGTTTAAACCATCGAGTTTGAGAAAGGGGGTTTAGTTAGATAAAAGCCAGTCAGGAAAGATGCATATACTTCTTCACCACAAAAAGTAACTCAAGTTAACTACTGATCTAAGCTGAGCAAGAGATGTAATACTGCAGAATTTCACTGAAGGTACACTGCATGATGGTATTACTGCTAACAAACTATTCTAATTTGATCTTACAGCCTGATGAGCTAATACCCTATGTTCCCAAACGGTCAGCCTATTCCAATTAGATGCACCATTATACTCAGGAGAGGTTGCATAAGGACAAAGCTAATATTAGAGGAAACTTCTGGTCATAACACCAGTTGATTCCACAGTGAGAGCACACATTGACAAAAACCTTATACTGCTGGCGAGGTTGTAATTTCATGATATGGGAGATGGATGTGGCAATTCTGTCTTAACAGCATTTCGATACTATGCCACAGAACGCAACAATTAATGCAATTTTTTGTGCGTCAGCACTATAAACTGTTCAGAGAATGTACCCAGCTTAAGAAAACTCTGGCAAAAACAAGGTTAAGCCAGTATTGGAGCTGAATTCTCTGCATTGCATACTCTAGTTTTAGTCGGAAGCTAACAAAGTAACCACCCATACACACTAGTTTTTTTTTCATCTAAAAAAGGGGTATCATGTGCTTTTACATCAACATTTTTGTGACAGTAAAAATGTTGTCCAGTGCCCTACGGTTTAATTACAAAGTTACTTCTACTTTTACTTTATAATTAAGACCCAGTCCCCCTCTTTTTTTCCCCCCTAGCACATGGGTCTCAGGGAAAAATCTGATAAAACTGAGCAGAAAATAACACATTTTTGTAAATATTTGGAGGCATTTTGTAGAATTTAACAAGAGTTATATCATTGTATAGTACCATATAAATGCTGTAGGAAATAGTTACTGAAGACATTCAAAATATTTAACAGTGGATATTGTACAAATAGAGACCTCATGAGACTTCAGAATCACTGAAGACAACTCTTGTTGCTGCAGCTGAACTACTTCTCATTAATCATAACATTTTTACCCCAAAATATTAAAGCTTAGGAGTTCAAGATAGCAAGGACACTGAAAGAAAAATAAAAAGGAGACCTTAAGTGAAAAATAAAGGTCTATCTTTCAATCCAAAGTTAATTCCAGCTGCCTAGTGATATACTTGTGTGCTTCTGAACAGCGTGAATTGAGTAAAGCCACCCTGATTCAGTCATCCTTATCTTGGAATTGCTTAGCTTTTGTTAGTTTCAGTCAGGCCCCGTAATGCTTTTTAAATTTTTAGAGTTTATTTTTGTTCAAAGAAAAGACAAACTGCCATCTTTTTGTCTAGACAATGTTGTCTTTAACTGCAAACTTCTGCTGAAATAACAGTAGTTGTTGGGGAATATATCCCGAAACTGGCCTGGTATACTGCTTCTTGCATTTGTCTTTATACTGGAAATGAGATAAAGGAAACAAAGATAAAGTAGATTCATGTATCAATTAATTCCCAAGGTGTTTAAGCAGGGCACTCTCTTATCTACTGCACAGAGCTGAAGCAAACTAGCTCAGCTCATGAGGGAGAGCCACCAAGTGAAAAAAACTCCATGCAATTTTCTAAATCAAAGCAACATGACTAGTTTCAGGACTTTGCAGAACTACCAAAATGTTGCAGACTGGTCTGTTTGAAAGTGTTTCTGTGGGAAGATTACGTTGATTTAATCTCACTTTTGATACAATCTGGGGGTTAAGAAGATTCTTGGCTCTAAGAAGGAAATGTTTCCTTGATACCACCTACTGAGCATGGTTTTGCTTTTTCAGGATTACTGTTTTTGCAACATGAAGGCTCTGACAGTACAGCCAGCTTTTGCATTTTCAATACTGTTGTCTGAATGGCAGCTTTGAAAAATTTGTACCTTCCTATTCAGACATTTCAACACGTCTGAGCTCACCCTGAACAGGCCAGAAACAAACTAACACAGATCATATTATCAAGGAAATTTACCCCAAAGCAAAGTATTGTAAGAATGCTGGTAACACACATACAGGAAACCTAAGTGCATGAAAGCTCATACCTAGCAAAGCTGGGGTTTTTAGGTATTGTGTGCTGTATTTCTAACTCTGCAAATTCATGGACCTTTCTTACAAAAAACTGTGGAATAGAAGATCTCTTGCTGTTTTTATCAAAACCTCATTGTTTAAGGATAATAAACTTAGAATACTGGGGATAGAGTATCGGACCACTATCTGATAACAAGACTGTGTGGTTACGTGAAGGAAGATAATCTTCATCATAATAATTTCACAGACCTCAAACCACTTGCACACAATTTAAAAGAAGAAATAGTTCATTCATTTCCTCCTTTAAAACCATCAAAAGTGGGTGATGAAGGCCCTGAACTCTGGAGCTGTCAAGCTCTGATGAACTCAGGACAAGAGGAAGCAGGAAATGGTGACGGAGCCTTGTCTCTATTGACTCAGCTAACTCACAGGTAGATGACTTTGGTGACACCAACAACAAACTAAGATCCTCTTTTGCTACTCCGCATTATACTTTCTTCATAGTCATTTTAAAAAGCCTTACCCAAAAATAACTGTTGCCTACTGGTTTTCTTAAAGAAATACATGATTTTTTAATTGGGTTAGATCCTCACCCAGATCTGCACTGCCTTTTCAGCCAAATTATTGAGCCATACAACATGGAAAGAAAGATCATGTTTTCAGTTTGGGTAGCTAAAGCCATCACTAAGCATCAATATTTGAGCCTGATGCATTTTGAGGGTAAGATACAAGGCAGCCATTTCTTCTCATAATTTCGGTTGTTTTCCACAGTGCTAGCATTACAGGGAAAATCAGGGCACCCCGACTTGTACAAGTAACATACACATGGATAAAGGTACCCTGTTTTGGATTCCTATGTTGGAACTAAGGTTTCCATAATCATCATATAATTTAAAACCTTAGTTAAGAATGGAAGCAATAAGGAGATATGAACCAATACCCAAGGGGTTCTTGTATAAAAGGCAAGCAAAAAGAACTGCCTAATTTTGAAGCAAAATGCAAGAAGGGCATATGCAAGAAAATCAGTGGCACACAGGTCCTTTTAACAACAAATCCCACTCAAGAATTCTAAATTTTCTGAGCTATATCTGCTTCTGTTCAAGACTGTTAAAGACTCCCCTTACTTCAGTAGGAGTTGGATTACGCTCTTAATCAGGAGCTCAGAGCCACATTAAAAATAACAGTGTGAGTTGGTTTAAAAAAGTATTTTTTATTGTGAAATGTCCTTTTGGACTAATAAAAGGAAAATGCTTTGCATTTTTTTTTTCTCATGAAAGAATAGGTCCCAGACATTTGGAAAGTATCCACTGTGAGTCACAGGAACAGGAGTCTGCAAAGTACCTCTTTATGCAATCAAAGACACTCATCCTTGCAGTGCTATTTGCATGTCAGTACATCAGATATGCACTATTTTGGGTTTTCCAAAGACAATCCGAGATCAGACATGGTCTTGGCAAACTTAAGCAAATCATGTCTCAGCCTGACCTGACACTTCAACCTCACGGAGCTACAGCAGCGGCTCCAAACATTCCCATGTCGCTGGGCAGCGATCTCAGCACAGAGATTCAGACACATCAAAGAGTTCTTTGACTGCTGAGTTATGAGGAGACTCCCTTCTCCTGAGTAGCAGGGGCCAGAGAGAGAGAGACAACATATTTGCTGTGTTAGTTTTAAAAGTCACACACTGTTTGCAGAAGGGGTTATCTTGTGTCCACACTCTCTGATCTAAGCTAATGTTTGTTTACAGAGACTGTAAAGCAGGAGGGCTAGAGAGCAGGAATGTTTCACAGTATTACATGTGGCCTCCTCTATAAAGGGGATCTTTGATACAACTTTTGGGGGAAGAGAAAAAAAAGTCACCTGTAGCAGCCACATCAGGAGATGCCTATTTACAGGAAAATGTCTAACTCCTTCTGCAGGATCTGAGTGATCATTTGAATGTATATTTTGTTTTCAATGGTTTCATAGAGAGAGGAAAATAAACCATGAAGAATATTATAGCTCAGCTCAATCATTTGTACAGCTGGCGGGCCCAATACCCGAAATGAAATACTCCAAACCATCTCCTGGTTCCAGTGGCTTCCAAATACTTTCTTTTCTTGCTACAACTCACCTCAGGTAGTGTCTGGATTTTTTTGGCTGATATTTTCAAATAAAAGTGACCTTCAGAAGGTCTTGCATAAGCAAATGCTACTGGCATAAATGACTTCTTGCCAACAAAAACCAGAACCCCCTGCAGTGTGATTTTCAGTTTCTACTTCTATGAAACATTTTCAATTACCCCTTCAAAAAGCTAAATTACATTCATCAGCAGCATGGATGCTGTTATATTGATTCTTGTTAAATTCTAATGAACAAAACAAATTCCCAAATAGGAAGCAAAGCATAAGGCTGCCCGGGCTCCCTTGGAGAGAACCTTTGGATCACTCCAAATTGTATATAAAAACATGTGTTCAGTTCCTCTGATACTTACTATTTATTTCTGTTAGCCCCTCTGCTTGATATAGGATGAGAAAAAAACAACAACAAAAAGAGTCAATCCCAACAGCAGCTAGTAGAGAATATTAGAGCAGATCTCCACTATTATAACAGGTAACAAAAGAAACTTTTGGAAGGAGAGAAGGAACCTTTGTGTCTCTAGAGCACTTTCACCTTCCAAGGTCTCCTCTTAGCATCCAGCAAATCTGTGATATGCTCGGCCCTTTCAATTTATTCTTATATCAGTTTGTCACCTGGAAAAGATGACAAGGAAATGCTGCTTGCCTTGACTTAGCAGTGATCCTCCTACCCTGAACTGCAGCCAGAGATACTGGCCCTGTCATGCACTGAGGAGCAGTGGAGCTCTCCTGTACACGGCTGCTCATTGTGCAACTGTGTAAGCAGCACATGACAGACCCCAAGGCTGGGGAAAGAGTACAGGCACTTGAGTGCAAATGAGAGCTTAGGGCTATGCTATTCACATTGGGACAACACCCAAAAATGTCATCCAAGGTCCTTTTCATCTTCTGATTCTTTGTGTTTGATCACAGTGGTTTAGTGCACACAAGCAATGCTTCTCATAGCATATGCTATTCAGCAGTCTGGCATAAACTTATAAAACGAGCAAAGAGGGGCTCAGTCTCTCACCAGTCTCTGTCACCCACCTGCCCTGTGCACCGCATACATCCAGCACAGCGGCACAGCTTTGTGGACTGGGCCATTACCAGAGGAAAAGCCACAAGGGCAGCTCTCCCCCTGGTTGTGGCAGCCACTTTTTCTCCCCCAAGTCAATACCTGCAGCAGTGGGGCAGTCACAGTGTCGCCTGCACTGTAGCATAAAACTTGGGCCCCAAATGGCGTGGCCCTTGCCATGTCTGAAAGCCAGACAGCACAAAACACCACCCCCGTGAGACCAGCATGGGAGGGAGGGGAAGTAGACAGGAAGGGTCCCTCATTTACACTGGGGGTACATTTGTTCCTTTTAGCAACAGTACTGCCATCTTCTTTCTGGCATTCTTCTATGTCAACTTCTCCAGCTGGTTCATGAGATATCCTAAGGGCATTGCTTCCATTTGCGTTCTTTGGATTAAATTTCTCTGTGTTACAAAAAAGATCAGGTTAGGGTTCGTTGTATTTAATGATAATGAGACAAAGGCTCTTTACTTGTACTTCTCCTTGTCTTTGAACATTGAAAAAATACCCTTGTTTATTAAAAAGAAAATTCTGAGAAGAAATATAACCTGAACTAACCTGATGCTGTTGTACCATTTCCAGAAACACAGGGGAATGGGCTTTTTTAGGGTGTTTGGGAAGAGGGTTTTAAATGTGCTTTTACTTATAATAATTTTGCAAAGAAGTTATGAAAACATTTCAATTAATGTGAGGTATTCCTATAAAACCCCTCTAAAAGACTAAATCAGGAGCTATTCCATCTACAGTGTCCTTTTTCTAGGACTGTGCAGGCACCCTGCCTGATTTTGGTATAACGTACTTGCAAGTCACTGAAAGGTTGAGATTTTAGCCAAATCCAAGAACACTTAATACACAACATGATTGCTTTATACTTGCTCACTATGTCCTGAGGCAATGTGTTCGTGATAATGAATCTCCAGTTCTGAGAACTGCAGACCCCTCAGATTAGTGAGGGGCATGTCAGGATTTACAATGAACAGCCAATATGTATGGAAACTTTCATCTCTTTAGGACCAGCTCAATTGCTCCTCAGCAACTGCATCTCTTAACCTGCAGTCCCTGACTGCTATTGATCTCAGATCCTCTTCAGGGCTGTACATGTTCAATCCACGGATTTCATCAGACCTTGTCCACAGATAAAGCTAAAATCACACACGGCACTCAATTTTTCATTAGAACAGGCTGACTTCAGCTCCTGGCACGTTGCAGGAAGAGAAAGAGACAGAGGACAACAAAAGAGCTGTTAAGATTTTCCCTTGGCACGTTTAGTAGTAGTTGCTCTGTAAATGAACTGAGAGCCGCTAGTTGCTACTGTCGTACAAAACTCGAACTGTAATAACAAAAGAAAGAAGATGAAAGGTGTTAAACAATACTTCTTGTTGCCTCTCATAACCTCATTCTGCACGATGAACCAGATATTTTGTTCTCATGGGATAATCACTCCTGTAGGATTCAATACTTTGGAATTCTTTAATATTTCCAAGAATGGCAATGACATTAACTGGCTGAGAGCCAGCTATATTCCTCCTTTTTATCAGGTTTGTCAAGGACACTATTAGTTTGGTATTGTTCATTAATTTCACACTGCACGCTTGCTGAAGGGGAGGAGGGATGAGAGAGCGACAGTGGCATTCTTATGGATTTATAGCTTCTCCAGCAGACCCATATTTGCAAACGGTATGCTGCAATTTTAATTATGCTATTAACCCTTTGTAGAACAGTTGTTCAGAAAGCTAACTGGTATAATTTGGAGCAAATTTACCAAAGTCAGTGGTGCTTTACCACTTTGCACCAATAACTTCACATTTCATCAACTGAGGAGAAATTTTGCATGTGTGTCCTGCTCTCAGACATAATATGCCATTAGAGTTTCTTGGTGTACATTCAGTTTCATGCACATTCTTTTGCTTTGCAACTTTTTTCACTTTTGCCAGTGTTGAAATATATTTATGTATTCCTTCATCTTTTTTTCTTCTGTCTCATCACTTCAGAATCTGAACAGCTGCTATGCTGAGAGGATAGTATTTCTCTTGGCTTTCTCAGAACACTCACCCTATTCCTAGACTGAGAGTTATGCCATGGTACACCTTGACTCCCCATGGCTAAGGACTGCTTGCAGAAGAATTCTAGTAGAAGTCCTTAGTTGACTTGGACAACCTCTTCTGAGCCCCATATTTAATGTAGGTCTCACCTGGACCCTAAACATAACCCTAGCTTAAGTTGAAACTTACCCCTTAGGACTCCACAAGACCCCGTGGCTAGGGAGGGTTTGGAGCAGTGCTCTAACAGCAGCCCTCACATTGCTTTAGCACCCTGTTATAAGCCCTTTCTTACTGTATCTTGGACAGCCTATTCTATGAACCCTAACCTGTATCTTCAGCCTAAATCAAGGACTGATACCTCAAACAACGCAGGGTCAAGCTTTTAGGTTTCTTTTTTAAAAAAAAAAAAAAAAGAACAAAAAAAGAGGAAGTCCAGAGAAGCTGTATCTGTTCTGCCTTTTGTAAAGATCAATACCTTAATGGTAAACCTAGTTGTAAGATTGCTTTTAACGCTTCTGCTGCCTGTATGTGTTTTAAAAAGAGGCTTTTGCCAGCTACGTACTAAGACATTTTGGCTCTCCTTTTTATTCACTAAGCACATAAATGCTGTTACTAAGATGCAAACCATGTAGTACCCCATTCTGACACAAAAAGTGTGTACGGGAAGCGAAATACTGAAGGAAGCCAGGAACTAATCTTGTTTTAGGAGGATGAGGAAAATATTCCAGTAACAGATGTTAAAACAAAATTGTAAAAAATGTATTCCAGTAACAGTTGTCAGGATAAGAGAAGGCATAGAAACATTAGGCATCAGGTTTCCACAAGAGGCAAGGCCATCATTCTACATTTGGCTGCAGCTGGTTTTAACAGTCCTTGCAACTGCACCCCACACATGAAACACTTCCTTAACGCAAGTATGGACACCCAGAAAACCAATAAGGAAACTAACCTGGATGAAAAAAAACCTATCCTGTGCTCTCTTCTTCCCCAAGGTTATTTTAACCTGCATCAATTTGATGATCTGGCTCGCCACACAGGTATACAAAGAGCCAAGCAAGTATAGCGGAGCGGATGGTGGAGGGGCAACAGAGGTTGGGAACAGCTTACAAGGGTATTGCAGCTCAATAGCCACAACTTGTGTCCAAGAGTTTAGGGAAACAAGTAGGAATGAAGTTAGTTACACATTCAGCAACAGATTTCTTCACTGCTTTCAAGATTCACAAGCAAGAATCAAAGCCTCATGTATACCTTGACCATTAACATGCAATCCTGATACAACTGAGATTTCAGCAAATGAGGGGGAAAAATAGGCAAATGTGTAAGTCTGTGCTCTCCAGAAACGATTTATCACTCTTCAAATGCTACCTTTCCAAACAAAAGCTATTAAACCCTGATTTACACAGAGATTTGGGAGCTGGGGTGGAAAGTTCATGGGACATTCTTTATTCCAGTGTGCTTTGTGATGCATTTCTTTCATCCAAAGGAACTCATGCCAGACTAAATGAAATATTATTAATAAATGTTAATAATAAACTAACAAGCCCAGTTAGCTAGTGTCCTGTCCAGTGGGCCTCCCTTCCATTCAAACAGTCATCTTTAAACTAGGCAAATATTTAGCTCTTGTTTTCTCAAGCGCAGAGTGGAATCCTTTATAAAGTAACGTTGGAGACCAAGGTGATCTGGATAGTTCCAAACCCATAATTCACAAAGGAAATAAAAAGGTTGTTCTCTCAGGAGGAAATTTATGTTTTCCATCCATGGGATAAAAAAGAAAATCCCATTGTATCCTTTAGAAAAGTAATTCCTAAAAAATCCTCAAACAATACCAAAAGGTATTTAATTCTGCCTTGCATATTTCCACTTGGGTCACAGATACATTTGATTTTTAGGAGGAAAATAGAATGATATTTAATATGATTCCAGGAAAAATGTGTCTGATGCTGTCTCTATTAAAGATGAATGATCTATATTTAGTTTACAGTTCCTTTCCACTTTCCAATATCCTACTCAATAAAGTTTTAATGACATTCTAAGTACAGGAAGACTTACAGTGGTAAGCAAGTATCATTTTACAAGCAGTGTAACAAAAACATAACCTTTTCGAAATGTTAACAGTTCTGTAACCTTTATCCTAACCTTTCACTATTCTTTTATGCCTTTTCTGCATAAAGAAGCATAAATATAAATATCCATTTTCATGTTACATAAAGCAGTTCTGGGAGGGGGATTTTTAAGCCTTAAATAATATGATAATTTAATGAATTTTTTGCAGGGTCCATACACAACAACTTCTGAGCTAACCTTTTTCTCTCAACATTCCTAATCTTGCAAAGCTTTTAAGCATGAGACCTGATGTATTATCTCCAAAGAGCTCTTTTATGTTTATTTTTAATGCTTTGTCCCTTTCTGTGGACAAAAAAGAGAATAGGAAAAGTCTATGCAATTTATTTTGAAATAACTGATCCTTAGTTTACATTTTCTTTCAACCTGGTTCAGTTTCCATTTTTCTCTTGCTAAAATTTCCATATGAGAAGGTTTTCCCTGATCAGAGTAAGTCTTACCTGCTAGGTACCTCTGTGCTTTTAGATCAATGTCATAGTGATTATTGGCTATTAGTTGCAGTAAAGGGACTGTAAGCCAGCACTTGCTGATTCTGTTTAGTGTTCTTTTGCTGACTTGTGTGACCTTAAGCTAGTCACAAACCTCAGCATACCAACCTGGAATATTAAAATAACAACTCTCATTCAATGATTATTCAGTGTGACAAGTACACTGAGAACCCAAAACAGGTATCATTATCATCATCACTGAAGAAAATACCACACATGGAAGACCATGATCAAAGAACCCTATTCTTCCTAGTTTTCACTAAGAATCTCCTGTGACCAAACCTTGAAGCTTGCTTACAAAAGTATCCTGCTATCTGGTTCAGGGTCAGACTTTGGGTATGCAGAAACTCCTGTGGCTTTATCTAAACTGCAGAAGAGATGATGTCCCTGGGCCACCCAGGGTCCTGGTCCTTCATACATCCACAAGAGGAACAAGGCTGCAGAGCATGCTTCTCCCTTCTCATGTGGCTCTTCTCCTTCCTATGGAAACTAGGGCATGTAAGAGAATAGCACATGCCTGAGACTCCCCCAATCCAGAATCGGAGTGTGTCTGGGGAAAATGCCTGGAGCAGGGCTCAGCAGTTTAAAAGTTATCTGCTCACTTGATTCATAGCTTACTAAGAATTGGAAAAATACTTCAAATTCACTCAGTGTACCTCTATCAAAAAGCATTGGGGCTTAGCAGGAGCAGAACTTGAGATAAACAGTGTTTATGCTAGGAGACCAAGCCACATTCCAGGATGCATCCTGACGAGACACAGGTGAAATACACAATGTTTGTCAATGCTTTCAGGTTTATTCTGTACAACTCTCAAAAATATTTGGCCCTTACAATAATAACCCTTGTACAGTGTTTTGGGGTTTTCTAAAACCTGTGCAGAGTTTCCTTTTTGAAACCAAGCTCTTAATAGTATTTTCATGATAAATAGTCTCTAAACTCTTTTTTTAAAAAAATACTTGTTTTAAGTATTTATTACTCAAAAACAAGTGCCACACTCTGCCATACTTACTAAAGGTCAATATTAATTTATATCCTGAAGCAGTCTTTGGATCTCCTAGGAGCTACATCAAGATTGGTCTCAAGTTGTTGCCAAGACACATAAGCAACTGAAATGTCTGTTGAACCTACTTTGCCTACCCATAGCCACAAAGTGAGATTAAAAGTCTGAGTGAGTTATCCCACACCAGCTGCCCTGCAAAATTGTGTGCAAGACTGTATCCTAGAAAACCTAAACACGTAAGGAAGACGTTTTCTGCCGCGTGACTGATCCCTAACAAAATTTCTTAAAATCAGCGATACAAATTGTAGATGAACATTCCCAAGGAGTCACAGGAACCAAAGGTTCTAGTTTACATATTTGTGCTTGTAGAATCTTCAGCTTAACAAATATGGGGCTATATTTAGCCCCATATAGATGATTTGTATTAAACTCTGGAAATGCTTTGTTCTTAAATGCATCATTTTGCCCAGAGGTTTTATTTTTAAACTATATGAGACCTACTTTTATTTAGAGACACAGAATAACACAATGTCTTGGGTTCCCTAGGTGCACACTGCAGAAATAATTAATGAACAGTTATAGAAAAGTATAGCTGTAACTGATAATGCTGGAAAATGAATAAAGACATTTTGCCATGATCATATGCTGTAAAAACCTGAAGATGATAAACAAAGACAGCCACATGAGCAATAAACTGTATTCAAAAACAATGGAGAAGAGATCATTTGAAAAATACAAAACACAAAAGGACAAAAATAGTTCCCATTTCTAAGGGAGGATTACAAATAAAGGACCTTTTTAAAGTAAAGGAAGTGAGAATAATCTAAAGATGACTAATTTAAAACATTACATGAAGGAGAAAATGGACAGTGACAAATATAGTGATCACTATTTGTAAGTATCTGAACAGAATAGGTATCTTAAGTAGTTTACAGAGTGGTTATCGAAAATGCATGAGTGTATTCTGAAGCCATAATACGTTGTTTTAAAGAAATGTTTAAGCATGCATTTTTCATACTCTCCTTATTCAGCTGAACAATCACTTTCGATTGTACAAAAATTCCTATGAGTATTTCAAAAAGTTTCCATTGATAGCACTGATAGGTAGTTATCAGAATTTCTAGACCTACAAACCTGTTAGAAAATTCAGCAGGCCCAGCTTTCTGTAGAGATCACTGTAAAGGGTTTGGTTTAGGATTTTTTGCCTGCATCAGTAATTCAAGAAAAGCCTCTCTCACATGGCCCATTTTTATGACAAACTAGCTGTTTAAGAAAAAGCCTGTAAGTTCTTATATTTTTAATAAACATAAGAGATTTCTTCAGAAGATTTAAGCTGAACTGCAGAATTCAGAGACTTATCTATCACTTATCTAATGAATCCTAGACATTTTACGTTCATTCTGGTTTTCACATATTTTAAATAATTTCCATATAGACTGGCCCAATTTCTCTGAAAAAGCTGATCTCATTCTTGCTGAATTCTATAGTACAGGGCATTTCTGGAAAGGAGGAAACTGGAGTAAACTGACAAAGCATTTAGTTCTCCTCAGTTCTAGAGACTCTGGACGAAGTCTGAAAGGAAAATTCGAGATGTTCCTTAACTCGCCCAAATCAATTTGTTCATGCTATCTTTGCGCTTCATACTGTTTTATATATAATCTTGGTAGGAGAAAAAAATTTCCACACCTCACTTCACAATTAGTACAGGTAGATAGCCATAAATTACTCTCTTATTATGACAATTACACGCTCAGGGTTAGCTCTCCGTCTCTTGAAGGAGTCAAATGGCTTTAATCAGTTCTTCTTAGCCTTTCGTTTTCAGAGCTTTGGAAATATCTTTAATTTTTACTCTTGTACAGTGTGATACTCTATTCTCAAGTTGTGATTTACTGGTTTTGTTAAATCTAGATTAAAGCGGTCTATAGCATTTCTGAGATCAGACTATGGAAATGGAAAAGGAAAGTCCAAATTAAACTTATAAATTCATAATATATATTTTGCAAGAAATCATAAGAAGTTTGTGTGAATTTCATGAGTCTACATTTTACTACATTTTACCCTATACATGCTGTTTTAGTCTTTTTATTGAGATGCTCAATAAAGGTACTCAGAAAGGAGAAGGGAAAACTCAGAGGCCCTTACATAGCAGCAGTACAAGCCTTATAGAGCTAAAGGTGCAATAGTTCAGCCAGCATATTGTGAGTCTCCTTCAGCACATAGACTGCATGCATAAGGACTCACAGAAAAATTTATTTCAGGCTCTTGAATGCTCCTTTTTAACTCTGCAGTTTCTGGACCAAATTTCCCATACAGTATTCTGCCCAGCTGCTGAGCATGAAAGCCCTTCAGACAGTCTAGCTGCCTGTAACAAGAGTTTCTCAGAAATGTCCAAGACTTCACTTTTATGTTGGAGAGACGTCTAGCCAAGGACTGCTTTTCTTGCATTTGTCTCTAACGGGCAACCCTCATTCAGTAAGACTAAAATGTAGTCAAAATACAAATGCTGCTAAACCTCCTAAACAGGTAAAAAAGTATGCAGAAAAATCATAATACAATGTTTTTCAGGCAGCAGAAAAGCCAGCTTCAATAACCTACCATGTTATTAGTCTGATGTAGCTGAAATCAATGCTAAACTCCTATTGGCTTAGGTCCATCTTTAAGGAGAGGCAGTCTACAGTCTATGCTCTTGCTCATAGAGTTTCTCAAGAATGCCAGTTAAAATGCCAATACATGGTATAGTAAACCTTGGTGCTTAAAAACTGGATAGAAAATATCAGTTTAGTCATTTTCAACAGCGTTCAGGTCATTCTCAGCCACACAATTGAAGTCAACATATCTCTCACAGGAAAAAAACAAAAGGAGCAACAACATGAGGAACACTTCCAGAATCTTAAAGTTTGCATTCACGGACAAAAGTAGGTCGTATGTCTGGGGATCCCAAATCAAAAGCCTTTTCATGTCTTCTCCATTGCGCAATGTTTGTTTAAAATATGTTAGTTCAATGCAGAACATATGTAGACGGTTCAAAAGGGAGTATCCATATTACTATTTAATTTATGTTGATAGCTCCTTGGAATAGTTTAAATTAATCTCAGAGAAAGAGCTTTTGCAGTTTTTGTTCAAAGTACAAAATGTACTGGGTGGATCATTAAGTTCTGGTGTGTCATCCACCCTCCGCACAGTCCTTAGCCCCAGCTAGGACCTGGCTTATAAAGGCATGAGGTCTCTGAATGGCAACATTGCTGGGAAGTGTATACCCTTTCTTTACGTCACAAAACATATAACCAAAATATAGCATATTATATCAAGTCAAGCAAGGTCATGGCAGCAGCAAAATACTCAGTCATCATTAGCCTACATTTAGAAAAGATAAATCAGGTTATTCCAGGCCAAGTCTTCTTTGGAATTTGAGCCTACAAGATTTTATATGTATACTTTTATATGAATATACTCCACCCCTTTGCTCAATCTTTTTCAGTTCCTAGACACTTAAACTTTTTCAGTGAAGGCAAGAAATTTACTCTAACAGTGAACTGAAGCCTTTTAACAACAGTAATGCAGAAATGCTAGAATAAAGACTACCAAGCTCACTTACTAGGCAAAGCTATTCCAGCGTGAAGGACAATTTATGGTGACAAGCCTGCTCCCAACATTATGCAAGACAGTCACAGGAGCAGCAATGAAACTTCTCACTTTATAACGATGGAATTATGACTATGGAATTAATCTTCTGTGCTCTTTAAAATTTTGGAAAGCTCCAAGTGCAGTACTGCGTAAACCATGAAAACTCTAACCAGAGCAAAAAGTGAGACTGCTATCTTCTGGAACTTGGGCTATGAAGAGAGAGTCATTCTGAGAATGAGACACTTGGAGACAGCTCGGATCACAAGCAACTACAGCTTATGAATCATCAGCTGAACTATGACCAATGACCGTGTGCAGAAAGTTATCCCAGTGCAATGTAAAATGTATTAGCTTCAAGTATCATACCCTAAGGCAATTGCTACTACTTTTTCTTTTTCTCCCTAGCCCAGATTTTCAGAGTATTCCTGTCATTGTAATATCACAGTTCTTTTTAGCGTACAAGTGGTGACTCTGCCAAAATGAGATAAAGCAGTGAGTGCAGCAAGACGGAAACGAGCTGCAGCTGGATGTAGATGTGGCACCAAGGAAAGCAAAGAAAAGGAGGGTGGATAAATGTGAGATAGTGACATTTTTAGAGGTGAACATTTGGGTTCTTAAGGAAGCAGACTCCAGATCTGAGAGGAATATTTCTTAGCATGCAAGTGCGCTCGATGAACTCAGGGTGAACTGGCTGCCATGTACATCGAGCAGGATCAGAAACCCGGTCCAAGTCCCACAGTGGGCTGTTCAGTGGTGTGTGGGAGGAGAACGAGACACAATGGTCATAAACTGAAACAGGAGAGGTTCAGACTGGATTTAAGGAAAAACTTTTTCACTATCCGTCAAGCAGTGGTGCAAGCTGCCCAGAGAGATTGTCATCTTCACCGTGGAGGTTTTGAAGGCTGGAGCAGTTAACTCCCTCAGTAACTGGGTTTTGACCTCACAGTTGACCTGGCTTTGAGCAGGGGGTTGGACTACAGACTTCCTGAGATCCCTTCCAACCTGAATTTTCCTATGCATCCTTACAACACAAATCTGCATTATTACTCATTTTCAACCTAATGTGCATGATTAAAATTAAAAATTGAACATCTTTGCCATCTATGTGCAACACAGCTACCCATACTGTAGAAGCTAAATATTTAAAAATATTAGATATTCTTATATTATTTAAATGTTTATAATATTAATATAATCATTTAATAATTACATAATTATTTATAATTGTATACATGTTCTGTGATATTAATACTATATATTATTTTTAAATTTTTGTAATATCTAACCCTCCCAAAATAGGTATTGTATGAGGACTTCAGCTCTTCTGATATCTTTCATCTTTATGGTGGCTACCCTCTTCTATTACTACTCATTCTTGGTTCAAATATTCCCTCTAACAACTACTACTACTCCAAAAGGCTGAAGCTTCTTTCCATGACAAAAGGCAAAGGAGTCTGAAGGCTGGGAAATACTTGTTCTATGAGCATTTGCTGTTTTCCCTAAGCCACCTACCCAGGTTTTCTCATTCCTCCTGTCAAATGCTGCTGAGCCTCTGGATGGAACTCAGGCAGCAAAAATGCACTGCAGCAAGGTGCATTCCCCCTTTGACCTATGACAGAAGCTGGTTTTGGATACTAATAGAGGAAAAGTGAAACAAACTACTGAAGCAGAAGAGGGGGCTGTTTTATTCTCTTCCATTAGCTTCCCTTCACATCAGAAGTTAGTAAGATGTTTATCCCCAGCAGCTAATCATCAGCAAACATTTGCAAAAAGACAGAATTGCCTAAGCTTCAGATTTTGAAGGGGAATTCAAAACTCCCTCACAAGAGGAGAAAGGACAAAAGATCATCTAGCCCACTCGCCTAACTCCCACACTGGACTGCAGCTTTCCTCCAGTCCATTTCCTTCCATCCACCCACACGCAGAGTAGTTTTGGTTTGGCCCTTTGCGAAGAGTTTGATATCAAAAAGGCACAGAATTCACTTGAGATCCAGGTCCAAATTCCAATCTCACCACCAAAATCTGAGTTGCTAGTTGAGACCCATGTCACTAAGAAAAACCAGGATGTAGACGGATTAACTTCCTTTTGCAGAATGTGATGCATATGAGAAACCACAGTTTTAAAAATAATATGCTGAATTTGACAGGAATGCTAATTGGTCAACTCCTGGCAGGGGAAAAAAAAAAGAAAAAAAAAGAGAAAAAAAAGATAGAGCTCTAAATGTTTCTTCTTTCTTTATCTCAGATCTACTGTTACGGCTGCTTTTCCCTGAAATTTGTCAAAACAGACTAAGTGGTCAGATGCTACAAAACAGAGTAAGTGGCTAGATGCTATGCATGCAAAAAGGCTGTTAATTTTGGAAGGAAGAGGTAGGGGAAAGGGCCTATCAATACCATTACTCTACTTCCACTTATTGCTGCCTGCCAGGGAGATAATGTGAACGGGAAGGTAAAAGCAAAATTACAGGCCTAAACAAAGGAGAGATCCTAGATACATCTCCGTCAGGCTGTACTGATTTACATTTGCAGAGAATTTGGCCAATGGTCTTCAGTCCTGAAGTTGATGTAGAGTTTGCCTAAATCATATCTGCCTTACAGAAGTTGAAGAATATTTGATCCTGCAAACACTATCATCAAATAAATGGATTTGTTCAAATTGTGAATGAGGATTGGATGGTTGGGCCTTAAGTGTATGGCCTAGAGTAAATCAGTTAACATCTGTGCCATATTTACCATTTGTAGAATTGCAATAAAAATAGCAATCCACCTGACAGAGCTGTAAAGTGATCTCAGATCTGTAACACTAAGGAAAGCCAAAAGAGTACTGACATGTTTGGCTATGCATTCACTGGAGCTGGCTGCTGCTATTTCTGAACAAATGCTGATGTTCCTCATAGACCAATTACTTGAGATGCCTTCTTTGCAGCACTCAGCCAGTCCAATAACTCACTGATTACTACTCAAAGCAAGCACTGAGTAAATTGAAGCATTTTGCCATGGATCATTTATTTGATGAATGTGCTGACATCGGATTAGATACAATATAAATGTATATGACACTGCTTCCTTTTATGTCTTCTTTTGCATGAAGATTTATAATTCATGTTTTTACTTTTTCAGTTAGTGAGTTAAGGCAAAGATGGAGGTATGTGGAGCAGATTGCCACATGGTGTAAGCTGACATAGCATCAGTGAAGGCAATAAAATGATGACAACTTATACCATTTGACTATCTGGCTATGGTAAGTTACAACCATAATTCCTGAGCTATTCAAACTTGACAAAGTTTTCAGCCTACAACCATCTTCATGTAGCAGCACTGGTACCCTGTCCACCTATAAGAGTCCCTGTATCTTCTGCACAAATTTTAAAATTTACATTCATTTATATTAAAAATTTTTGCAAAATTCTTGTTTTTCTTGGAGATGAAAACGATCAAATTTGAAAGAGACATTCTGAGATGTTTGATTTAAATGAAGAACATTTCAAAAATACAATATAGAATAAAGAAACACTATTTGAATAATCTGCCAAATATCACTTTTACAAAGCCATGCCAAAACACTCAGATCTTCAGTGTGATCAGGGAGACGTTGTATCTGTACAAAAAGAGGAACAACATGAGGACAACATGAGGACACAAAGACTTAAAAGCAAAGCAGTTGGCTTGCTGAGTGTTACCTGAGAAACTAAAAGTTTAGACAAATAGAGTCATGCCAATCATGACAATGGCCATTTTCCTTGAGTACTTCACCTATTCTCTGTGATGGTACTGAAGACATATGGAATGAAATCTTAGAAAGAATACCAAAAAATTCAAAACCTAACTCCTTCCTCAGATCTACAGTAGTATGTGCTCTTCATGGGAATTGTAAGGTGTGAAGGTGTTTGTGGGTACCCAGCTCTAAAACACTTCTGCTAATGTGTCATTTTAGTATCTACTGGATCAAAAACAAAAGTGATAGGAAAATTGAAAGGTGTGGAAAACAATTAAAGGTTTTTTTCCCATATGTTAGACATCTATGGAGAAGTCTTATAAAACCTATTGCCTTTTTAATAATTTTGTATAGAATTTAATATATATAAATCTGTGCCCGATATGGAATTTTATTCAAAACTTAATGGAAAAAGAATTTGCTCTAAGACATGACATAAGTTCTAGGTATGCATCCCAAATTATGCTTGACTTCCCTAATGACTGCAAGTGGAAATAAGATATTTTCAAGTACATGTAGCGGGAGATTTGAAGGTAACGAACTCAAATGTACAAAATGTTCATACAAGCTTCAGAACTCAGACCCTTTCCTTGAAGTTGATGCCAGGCTTGCATTTTGATTTTGGATCATGGTGGGCTCACCATAGTCTACTTTGCAAAGAGCAGATTCAGCTTCTGCCCTGAGTAACACCATCTATCTGGTGATCTGCAGAGCCAGGAAGGCTGCATGAGCTCTGCCTCTGTGAGAAGCAGTGTTGATCCTCAGCACTAATTACAAATCATTGTTATGAGATGGAATGTCAACACACTGTACAACAACACTGCTGCTCTCCCAACCTTCCTATGGGTGAATATAGGGTTGCATTCACAGTGAATCCACAACTAACTTCAATACCTCTCCTCAGTTTTGGGGACTGCTGCAAGATATTTTCATGCACTAATGCCCTTTGAGGATCGCCTATTGCTGTAAGACTGAGAAAGAAGCTCCTCTCCCTCCTCTTGCATTCTGGCTTGGCATTTGCTTTCCTATTCTTTTTTTCAGGTTTTATTCCAGAAAACATAATATATCCTATGTAGTAATACATGGAACAGCCTAAAAATTTGCTTCCTGAAAAATACCCCCTCCCTCTGTTTTCTCTCCTTTTGTCCGTAAAATCAACTGCCTTGACCCAACTGAAGTTAGATCAACATTACTTTTCCTTTTCTTTGGATGGACTTCCTACCTATAGCTCTGTGTGTAGCCACTGTTTGAAAATGCTTTGCCATGATGCTGACCAAAGAATTCCTTCTGTGAATCAATACTCCTGTTGTAATGTATTTGAACTAAATCTCTTCTTACAATAAGAACACTATTTCTGGGATATTACAGTTGCCCTAAAACAGGGAGTTCTGAAGAAGAGATGGACTTCATTAGGAAGCTTTCATGTATTAAGTAGGACCAAAGGCAGGAATTTTTCCCTACAGGCTTTTAATACGGTTAAGATTTCGAAACAATTCAGAGAATTCCAGCAGTTCCTTACAAACTGCAAGGGCCAGCTTATGCCCAGTAACTCTATGAAACAGTTAAACCAAGGACCACTTTGTGTGGTCTGCTTGCTAACAACTGCACTTAAGTAGCTCTTCAGAATATTCCTTTAAAGAAAGAGAAGAAAGTTATTCATAACCCCTGCAGGGGAAAACTCCTGCTCTTGCTCAGCAAAAGAGTTGGTCATTGAAGGAATTCCACATAGCTGAAACCAGAGAGAACAAGAGAGAGGAGGCAATGAGGAGATTATTTTATGCTCTTGTCAGTAAATGGCTTTATCTTTACTGACATTTTTTGTATTCTTCCTATTGAACGCTAAGGGCTGTTACAAAGCTGGTTGTTTCTAGACCCTGCAAGTTTCCGTGAAGCACAAGCTCAAGAAGATTCCCCCCTGCCTTTTCATTTCCCCTAAATTGCTCAGCCATGGACTTCCTTTCCACACAGCTAGGAATACAGGCAAGCATGCACAGACGTGGCAAGCACACATGCACTCACACACCCATGGTACCGGTACAATCAACAGGAAACAGCTCAGTGCAGTGCTCCATTCTGCTTTGAGAAAACTTTCAAATGACTGACATCTGTCAGATGTTGGGGATGCAGGATGTTCCCCTTGCTTATGCTGATACAGTGCCATTGATAACCTTTACTTTGTTTCTATTCAGCTCAGTTATAGCAGCAACAAAGTATTGCTGCCATTAAGTCCAAATTCTCCTCCGTTTGCAGCTTATACTGTTTTTACTGAACAACAACACATATAGCTAGGCAGAATTCATTTTAAATGCCTATCAGGTGGCCAGCACGCAAACACGGGGAAATTACCACAGACCACCAAAAGTAAGAACAAATTCGTGCGGAATATCAGACCAAAAGGACTGCCTAGGACATGGAAACATGAATCCTGTATTCCTGGTGAACCATGTCACAAATGTCCAGTTTAGAAGAGTCAACAAAACAGCCACTATACACCACGGTCACTTCTCAGCCACCTATAATAAATTTAACAGGAATAGAACAAAGCCAGAACTGTAACACATGACACAAGGAGTGCAGGAGGCAAAGGTATTGGCAATATTCTAATCCCTGAGCTGAAAATGAGACAGATCAAAATTCATAAAATTCATTAAGTTTAAATTAGTATTTCCTGGATTTGAGAATATGTAGGAGAAAACAGTGATTTTCTCCACTATTCAATATGCTGGAGAACTCATCACAAGGAATTTAAGAGTATAAGGGCTAAATAATCTGTAAAGGTGGTGATGGGTGTGACAGAAGCATTGTTAGTGCTAGGAGAAGAAAAATACTCTGTTAAAATTGGTACTTGGAACTGAAGCCCCCAATATTAACAGCCATAAATGTTAATGTAAGAGGGCGAATATGTATATCTTCTGCAAAACAAAATTTTGTGCCAAATACCCTATCTTTAGTTTTACTCAACTACCATGTAGGTGTAAACAAATGCTAAATCAGACATTCTCCTGCAAGGTGACAGGAAGTTTCTGAAGCTGACCATCGAATTTAGAGAAAAATCATTTCTTCTAAATAAAAAATGTAAAGCAATACAAAAAATACTGTTATATTTTCCTCAGATATAGGAATCCACTCACTTCTAGTTTTACAGTTTTAAAACACTGATTTCATGAAATTCCTGGAGTTAAATAAAAATGGACCACAGCAGCTTCCTACCTGGCTGGACATTTTTATCAATTGAAAAAGTCCCCTAAGATACTACGCAACATATATTCTGCATATAGATGTGGCTTTAATAACAATCCTGGCAAAACGAAGAACTCTTCCCCGCAAATGAGAAACTACTTCATTTCAAATAAACACACTTTGGACATGTTGCCACCACAGCAAATGTGACTTTCATTACTCTTTTGAAAAGCCTCGACTCCTTCACAGTATTCGCATCACCTTTTCTCAAAACTCTTACCACAAAAGAACTGTATTCACAGAAAAAGAAAGGAGAGAAGAGGGAAAGTTAAGACTAAAGATCAAAGTTCCAGACTTCTTGTACAATAAAACCTTTCCCCTGAAGTGCCTCCAAATAATCTATTTGGTAACATCTGACACAATCTCATACGCGGAAAGCATGTGTGAGATGTCTTTAGGATGTCTGGTCCTCTCATCCTGTTCTGTCATTCCATTCTAGGCTTTCTTGGCATCTGTGCTACCTCTGACAGAGAAAGCTAAGCTCTGCAGCTACTGTGTGCCAGATTTCTCAGTCCACTCACAACCACAAATGAGGAAGGACTGCAAGGTCTCCAGTGAGCGTACTAAACCTCTATGCCTCTGATGACCTTCTTTAATGAGTTACTCCTGGAATGTATTCATTTTTTTAAATTGGGCAATGGAATCATAATGTTGTTGACATGAATTGTGAACTGGATTAAAACACATTTCACTTCTGGGAAATAACCATTTCACTCTTTGCTTAGGCAAGAAAAAAAGGTAAGTTGGATTTTGAAAAGAGTTTGACTTATTAATCACAGCCTCAGTTTACTACGGGTCACAGGAGATTCAATGTTTTTACCTCCCTCCTCTCCTTCCTCAAAAATGCTAATTTCAGATGTGATGAAAAAGGAATTTCCAGTACACTAAAATTACTGTAAGAATTTAAGCATTTGTCTATACCTTCATAAGTCTGTTCAGTAAATCTCACTGACAGAAAATCAACGGACTAAAACCAAACATGGCCCAGCCCAAAGGCAAGAATAGCCATTCAAAGGCAAGAGTCAGCCTCAGATGCCATCTGAAATGATGTTGAGCCCAACAAGGTTGGTATTATTAGTGGAAGAAGAATTTATCAACAATCGAGTAGTTTATTGTAAATCAGCATGTGATGTGCTTTGCAGAAGGGAACTGAACGCTGTATCTGTTACAGAACGAACACCTTAGCAGTAAACAGTTTTGGAGCAAGGAAGCAGTGGAAGGAAAAGAATGGCTTTGAGAACATTTGTGCGAAGAGGATTCTTTTGATGACTAAAAAGAAGCAAAGCCCAAAAAATAACTTTGCTATTCATACCCAAATCTTCCTGACATGATCATTCACAGGTAAAATCCAGGTCCTGAAGACAAGAATTAAAAAGTTTCCTTTCCAGGGCTACACCCTTCAGTTATGAGTTCATCAATGATTATTCATGCATAAGGAATTCCAAATATACATCTATATATAACATGGATAAGTCTTGGCATGACGCATTCAACACAGATGAGTCAACACACTCAGCTGCTTAAACCAAAGTCCTTGTCGTTCATTAATAGCTAACATTAGTCAGTCCTATTAAGCAGAACAGAGGGGAAAAACGTTTGTGACAATTCATTGCCTTGTCATTTTTTTTACTAAGGTTTCTTGAGTTCATGCTGTCTATACAGCATTACTTTAGCCTCAGGTAGAGGATTTCTAGAGGTTTGGGGTTTTTTAATTGCAGATGTAATAATCCACACCCAGAATTCACTAACTCACATTATAATATCTATCGCTCAAACAAGAAAATACCCTACTAAAGTGCAAGCAAAAGGTCTGATCATCACAGTGTTATATTACTATTAAACCAATTTTAAGGACATTACCCTGCCATGAACCTTTCACTAAGCAGCTCCACATTAGCAAAATTGCATGCAGATACCAAAGATACCTGGAGGACAAATTAGTAGATTCTATTCATAATGTTACTTTTTTGAAATAAAGAAATCTTAGGAATCAGATGTTAGAGAACAAAAGATAAATGAACTCTGGTGATTTTAATTTTCAGTCGAGAAGTAGCTCTGTACATTTAACCAGCTCATTACTGTTACATAGGCAGCACCTTTTGGTCAAAATCAAGGTTGATATAGAAAGAAAGATATTTTAAAACGCCTTCAAACAATAAATCAAAAGTTTTACTTGTTAAGGTCATGCTAAATCTTCAGCTGCTGTAGATTTGTGCAGTTACGTTCTTTGAAGCCATGTTCATTCCTACCAAACGAAATTTACTTTAGGATGTTTGCTAAGATTTCTATTTCAACGGGGAAATTTCCCATCAAAGTTGCACTGTGAAACATCTATGAAACTATTAATGATGTAGCTGTGTTACCCAGAAAATAATCTGACCCTATTTAGTCTATGGTATTGCTAATCCACAATAGTAATTTTTAGGCTCCGTGTCAGAAAAGCATTTAAGCCTGAATTTGACTAACTATACAATACCACTCAAACTGATTCAAAAGGAGCGAGGCATTAGCTGAAGTACCATATTAAACAGATCTTTCCTGAATCAGACCTTAATACAGAATGGCAGTCTCCCAAGTAATGACAATAAGGGTTTCTGAGTCTTAAGAAATCAATAGATGAGCTCTGGCAAATCTACCGTGAGCCTTGTGACAGTACTCTTTCCACAGCAAACAGCGGAACAGAACATGAGCACATCTTTCAGCCCTTCCATGCAAAGGCTGGCTGTTATCTTCAAGCCGAAACTATAGATCATTCTGTCCTACTGACCCTATTATGGAAATAGCAACTTCCAGCAGGCAAAGGGAGCACGAAGGCAGTAATTTCTCAAACCACCCAACAGGATTTTCTACAGCTCTTCTGTCAACACACTTACTCCTACGACATTTGGGGTGACAAATGTAGTGGCAAAGAATTTACCACAGCCTATTTCTACTGCTAGTCAATTCACTTGGCTTCAGTAAAAACACTTAAACCCAAAGGACTCCACGGCTAATATTTTCTTCCTTTATAAATCAGTAATCTCTTAATTGAACATTAATGAAAGACTGGACTCCCAACACTGTAGACTGAAGTCCTCTCTAGAGACAGGGTAAGAAGCCGAAACATAGGTTTCCCCCATGGCATCTCATCACGTTTGTCATCTCGAGGCAGGCAGGTTTTGCCTCTGTGGTTTAGCAACTGTTCGGTCAACCCCTTCTCTTCTGAGTCTGACATGAAGAACAGCAATTCGTTCCAGCTGAGACTCTAGAATTATAGCTGAGCAGAGGTCACCAGTTTATTAGCTCTCCTCTTGGAAAAAAGCCTTTAAGATGATCAAACTGCAGTAAGATGGAATTTAACTAGTCCATTTGGAAAAACAACACATGTTGCTGAAGGAAAAGGAAATGCAGCTGCTACTTGTGAGTGACAGGCAGCCATCAAATCATTACTGTTCTCCTTTTATTCCTGCCAGTTCCTCAGTCACTAACCATTTCCAATCCAGTACAATAGCTGTAATATTGTATATATATGCGCTAGTGCTCTAGGGAGATGTACTGTTTGGTAGAAAACAAATTTCTACATAACTAATTTAAATAATCCTTTTAGGTTTTCTTTTTGTTATCTCAGTACTGATGATTTACAGATTCCACAGGAAGCCTCCTAACAGCCAAGGCATGACTGCACAACCAAGGAATCTCCGTATTTCAGGGAAATGTGTAGGCCAGTTGTTCACTGGAAAATGTACAGATGTAATCTGGGAATGCTCAAAGATTCAGCACTGGGTTACTTTTTTTTTTTTAATGGTGTTTTTATATAAATACTCTGCTTCCACTGGAACTGTGGCCTTATATGTAGAAACATGGGTTGTAACTTCCCGTGACGTGCAACATACTGCCATACGTGCTTTCCCTTTAACTCATCAAGCTTTCCAGTCTGCTGCTTACTCTTTGATGAAAGGAATGTGACTATGCATATTACTTAAATTCATTCCAGTGTTTGGGACCTCGCCAAAATTCACACCTACAAAGGCTAACACTGCAGAGTGTACTGCCGAGCAAACATTGTCATGGATTCAGACCAGGAGAAAGGATTTTTAAAAAAACTGATGTCTTAAGAACATTTTTAGTATACTATCCCATAGTATACATGTCTCTGAAGGCTTTCTCTTGACTGTGCTACGCTGGAGATAATGTAGCAAGGAAGCTCAACAGGTATTCACAGCATGTATCTGTTGTATTGGCCAAATCGTTCCAGGACGGAGCAAATGACAGAGACTCAAAAATACAATCAAGAAATTACAATCTGTAACAAAGAAAGCCCATAATACAATGCGTAATTTCCACTCTTTGCTCATCATCATAATAACTATAATGTCTCATAGTATCCTGATTTGGTAAGTATTAAGGACATTCCAGTAATAAACTCCAAAGAGCTGCTGTTTTAATCCAGTGTAGAAACGATCAGCCCATGCTGAATATTAATCTACTATACAACTGTTAGCTACTTCAAAAGACAAAGAAAGTAAATAAGTAATCCCATAACACTTTATTACAATATAATACCTAAGCTATTCAGCACAGCAGGGGTGAACAGGACTGAGAAGTTACGGACTTCAAACTTGTGCAACTTCAGGGGAATTTTTCCTATGTGAATTAAAATAACACTGGTGATCTGAACCTGTGAAACAGAAGTTTTCACGTCAGAAACAAGGTATGGCAATTTCTAGTCAGTGAAGAAGAGGACAGAACACCAAAAAATTCATCACTGGTTCCTCACATCATAAACCTCTCAAACCAATACCTGGGTACTTGAAAGTTCCCTTCCTTTCCTGTTCGTTTGCTCTCCAGTTGGATTCTTACCAACTCTCCTTCTCTTTCTTAATAACCTATTTTCCTTTTCAGACTACCACGTCTAACTATCAGACAGGTTTTATTTAAACCACAATGTAGGGTACTGGCATTTCTTGAACTCATAGGTTAAGTAAGTAATCTTTAACAATGCAGCTCTTTGGATTAAGTGTCTTGTTAAATCAGTGTTCTGTAATTTGATTTTACATCATTTACCATGACTTCTGCTGCCTGTTTTATGCCACATTAGCAGGACAAAACCAAAGGGTAGGTTAAATTTAATTGTGTCTTTGTCATTCTAAAAAAAGCAAACTACTACAGCCTCCCAAGTGCTCAGAATGAATTGTGAAAGTGTAATGCTCAATAATTACTTCTGCAAGTCTGCAGCAACATCATTAAGCAGATTAAAGGAGGAACGTTCTCTGGATTACAAATGAATGAAAGAAGAAAGAAAATACAGCTTTTTTTCTGCAAGTGAGAGAAGCACTAATCAGTGCAACAAAACAATCTGTCTCTCTGTTTTATCCTTAGTCATTTGTTAGATGCAGAGAAGGAAAAGTAAAGGCACTCAAATTATAAAAACATTTACTTACTACAGTTACAATTCCTTCTGTCCTTGGTGCCTCTGCTGCTGGTTGAATCTCTTATGTGAAAGAATCTCAGGGGTAAAGGTTAGTTCAGGTTACCCCGTAACGTCACAGAAATAAAACAGCTGTTGCTGATATAACCTAAATAACACTACCTCCATCATTACACAGAGCTCTGATCTTATTACTTATAAGGATAGCATTAGGTCTATTTATTTTTGAACACCATTACAAGAGTAGTAGATCAAGGAAAAGCAATTAATAAGGTATAAATTTTGTTTACTGAAGCTTTTATAATTACATCATAGAAATTTTGCTCTCAAAAATTAATCAAAATTTGTGTCTGAATGCCATAACAGGATGAAAACTGAATATAAATGAACTCTAAAACAAGAGATCATAAATAAGCCATGAGCAGAAAATCAGGTAAATCTGTAAAATTAATTCTTGATTGCAAATTCCTTGCTCATCTCTAAGCCAGTCTAAATAACATTGTGATTCATGATTAACATCTGTTGTATATTCAAAATAAAGTTTAGAGTCTCACAAAATCCTACAGCTAACCAATGAAGCATTTCAGCAGTGGAAGCTAGTTGCACTCTCACTAGGAACTTCAAATTTGAGTACTAGAGAACTGAAGCCAAGACCTTCTTTATCTTCAGATGTAGGATGTGCCCCTCTGTCTGCTTTAGTAGAGATGGGTTTTCGTGATTCTCAGAAGGCCACAAGAAAGCCAATAATAATAATAATAAAAAAATCTTTCACAGCATTTATAACATTTCCTTCTTCATTGTTTCTTCCTGGGTTTTTTTGCTTGTTTTCATAATACTTAATTAAGATCAAAGCTCTTCTGTTTTTGACAATCAAAACACTTTTTAAATTACAGAAAGAAATTATGAAAACTTTTCAGGTTTTTATTTTTTAACACAAAGGGGAGGGCACTTTTACTTTGGTTTAAAACCATTTTCCTTCTAAAATATTCCAATAGAAATGAAACAAGAAAGTTAAGTCTCTACCTTGGAGATGGTTCTTTGTTTGCACTCTTCTTGGCTCATTTTTTCGGAGCATCTGAACCAGGGACTCAGGACAAGCAAATTCTGTACCAGCTGGGTGCAGAACCCTGCACAACCCCACCACATGCCACTGCAAAGGAAGTCACTGACTTACAGCCACCTTCCCCTCAAATCCAGCAATTACCACAAGCATGCAGATCTGCCAGAGCTTGTTTTGGGAAGAGGCCACCTGTTTTATGTTTCCACCTTGCCTTCCCAAGTGAGCAACACTCAGAAATAGATTCTGGGAAGTCCTTTCAGTGAGAAAAGTGAAAGACAACTTGAATTTAAGGTTGTGTTCATTTTAGAATGTATAAATAACTGCTTTTGAACACAAGTTCATATGCAAATAAATGTAAGAGGTTTACTAGACACACATGGACCCTTTGAAAAGGAACAAATATAGACTATGAATAAGGTTTAATATCCCTATGGAAAGTTCCTGTATAACCTTTAAAAAAAATAAATAAAAAATAAAAAATAAAAAACTTCAGCTACTGAAGACCAGTAGTCTCTGTTGTGAAGCTCTACCTAGTCCTGTATCTTGCCTTAAAGAAGTATGAATAAAAATAAAGGCAGTTTGCACTAGAGACAATTCTGGCCTAACATTTCAGGCTTCCTGACACAGCAACTGTTGGATTTTTGCAGTTTTTCCTGCACAGCTGGAGCTCGCGGGACAATTAAGTCACATTTGTTCTTACAACCCAGAAAACACTCAGGTTTTTTCCTTTTGAATTCCTGTTGCCTTGTCTTGCCCCTTTCTATGTATCAAGAGGGAGAGACATAACCACAAGTCTAGCAAGGTAAAACCTTCATTAAAAAGATGTAAGCGGGTGCCTTTTTTTTTTTAAGCAACAAATAAGGGACTAAAAGGAGAAGAAAAATCTTTCTCTTTATTCATTAAAAAGTTATTTGCAATCTTCAAAAAACCTAGAAGTTGCAAAACCATTGTCTTCACAAGGACTTTGGCAGAACATCATCTAGAACTTCACCCCATTTGTGCCTAAAATCCAGTCTTTCTTTATGAATAAATAAGGTTTTATTCACAACCTAATGATATGCATGCAGTAAGCAATTCATTAGTGTCTGTCTGAACCTATAGTAAGCCTGCAGCAGCTCTGAGAAGTTTCTGTAGCACCATCCATCCCTCAAGGATATTGATATCTTTTTGAATAATAATCTCTGGAAAATGTAACATTGAAGTGGCTGAGCAGTTTAAAATACATAGGAAAGTAGCTTCTCTCCTTTCATAAAAACCAGCATAAAATACTTTCAGTGATTTCAAAAGGGTGTCCCTTGCCTACAACTACTTCTAGGAGGGAACAGGAACACTCAGCATTGGTTTACCAATGGTGAAACACACCAGACCAACCCGATTGCCTTCTATGATAAAATGACTGAATTTTCAGGCAAGGGGAGAGCAGAGGATATCAGTTACCTCAACTTGAGCTAGCCTTTCGGCACCTTCTCCCACAGGGATCTTTTATCCAGGTAGGGACATTACAGGGTAGACAGGTGAAAAACTGGTTGGATGATTGGGCTCAGAAGGTAGTGGTTAAATAGGTTGTACTCTATCTGGAGGCCAGGTACAAGAAAGGTACCAAAACAGTCTATCCTGGGACTCATCCTGTTTAATGACTTTATGAACAGTCTGGGGAAAATAATGCTCTTTTCAGGTAGTGCGAGAGCTGTGTCACCTAACTTCAGGCCACAGGGATACAGTAAAGAAGGCAACCATGGCACAGCTGACCAGGGCCAAATTCAACTGGACGTAGAGATACAAACAAATGAGCAAACTAGGGATCAGCACCGTAACAATAATGCCTTTCCCTCTTAGCCAAACTCCCTCCTTCCCGCAAAAACAAGGCCCCACCTCAGCCCACCCTAGAGAGGCTGTGCAGGGGCTGGCCCTGCTCGCTGCTGGAGGAGGCAGTCCTTCATCCCAGGCACAGCCACGTCTGCCCCAGAGGCTCAGCTCCCCCAGCCCAGCAATCCGGGCTGCCAGCTGGGGAGCCCCAGGGCTCAGCACTTAACCCTCTCCTTTGCCACTCACTGCAGGCCAATTCTATACCCTTTCACAACACAGGCGCAAGAGCCAGGCACAAAAGTTTAGTTAGAGGCAGTAATTCCCGTGAAACCATCAGTATGTATTAAATTCTGCTATTTCAGGTGTCTTTGATAGAGAAAAGTAGCCTTAAATCTAGCAAAATTTTCTCGCTGCTGTGATTTGTCTTTCCTTTTATTTTACAAATGAGAAGTAATACATGAGCAAAATCAGTGCAAGCCACTCATGAATCTAAAAGAGACTGAGGGATAAAAAGTAGGGAGCATTTTGAAAACCAAGACCAATGTTTGCCATCTGTTTGGAATTCATTGTGTTTTTAAACCCATAAGAAAAAGTCATTTTCATCAGTCCAGAGGATAAAAGGGCCACTGGGGTAGAATGAGAGGATGACTGAGAGGGTTGGTAGACCTAAGACGGATTTCTACACATATCCACATCAGTATCTGTTGGACAGACATGCATTAATTTCCCCAGAATGAGTTTGTGTATCACAGATATTGACATATGGTACAGTAATCCTGTTCTTGGGGCGCTGTGTATTTTTAACACTCACCAGGATAGAGCTTTACCACCTGGATTGCTTATACTTTAGTTTGCTGTTTGTTGGGCTGCTGTTATTATGTGCGCTACAGTGAAATGTGCTTTTCTCACCAGATGATACACAGTTTGGCAACAGCATACCACAGGTTTAAGCAAGGGCACACAGAAATAAGCACCTCCTACAGACATAACCTGGTTCTGTCCTCTGAACTCTACCCATAAGCATACCATTTTAGTCAGCTCCCTTAAACAGCGTTAACATCTTTGTTCCTGGAGGACTCTGAAGCACACTTTCACTTTGTAATGACCTCTCACAATTAAATAAATCCTAGTGATCAGATGCTTCAGAATTCATGGGAGAGCTAGTGTAAAACCCTGTGGCTCCACTGACCTCTATAGAAAGATTCTGGTCCCCCAACACCAATTCAAGAAGCAGTCAGGGCCACACAAGACAAGATGCAAGCTCAGCATGCTGATGAAAACAGCTTCAGAAAAAATGGGCACTTTGGTAGACTTGTATTGCTGGGGCTCTATCTGTTCATCTCTTTCCATTTGATCCATGTTTTTCCTCTCTCTCATCTTTCCTTTAAACCTCTCCTCTCTTTTTTAACCTTTCTGTTTCCCTTGTTCCTCTGCTCACTCCTTTCTCATATCCTTCCCTTTTCTACTAACTGCTTACCAGTGAAAACTGACTTAAGATGAGAATCCTGGATGAGAGAGGCATCTTTGATCCTTCTTTTGCTAATTCATTGAACTAAGCACAGAGAAAAATCCCCAATGCTCTTCTTGGTACAAATTATCTAACTTTGCTTTGAGGAAACAATAGAGCTAAACCACCTCAGTAGAGCTATACGTTCACTCGTGGTCCTGACTACCATGTTTGTTTCTTATCATCTATAGAATTCAGAGAAAGGGCTTGATCCTGCTTTCTATGAATAGAAATAAGACCTGAGATTCCCTTCTCTTCATATTTCTTCCTGAGGCATATTCTTAATACCTTTTTTCACCTCAACTCCCTTAGCCAAGGCATTTTCATCTCTTTTTATAAGCTTTTGTTCAAATCTGTAGACATCAACTTTCTAATGTAATATAAAATGGTTTTCTTGAATTCAAAAGCTCTCCATGCAACACCATGGATAACTCACTTTCGGTCTCTTACTGCCTTAATACTGCAGAACATGATCTGACAGAAATAAACAAATGAAAGCTATGTCACTCCTCCTTCAAATTCCATTTCATTTCTCTGGTTGACAGGGTAAGGGCAAGATATATGCTGTAAATGCTGAAACTGCATTATTATACTATACAGCTTTGCCAACCAAACATATAACTCATTTGGTAAATGAACAGTTGTTGTAAACAGTTCCTAAACAACCCATGAACTATGGGTATCACATAAGGAGGCAAATACTCAGCTGCAGTCTGTATTTGGTACTGGATGCAAAGTCACCATTCAACGGCTGCAAATAGTTAACAAATTCAGAAAAAAATCAGCCTGTTCATAGTGAGTTGGCAACAGGAAAAACAGGATTGCATGAAGAATCTGTAGAAGACAGGTTGGCTTGTTGCTCTCATGACAAAATTACGGTGAGCAGAGCAAGAACCCCTGTATGCTCCTTGGTGGTCCCAGTTGCCCTTGACTGGGTTGGAGTGTTAGTTCTCAGCCATATCCAGTCATAAATTACATTTTTGTAGAGATGTCATTTACCGCTGCATTATCTCAGTTTACAGTAAAGAGGTTGGATGTAATAACAGACAGAACTAAAACTGCAAGTGAGATGTCCTGCACTCCAGAAATAATGCTATCTATGTTGGAGTAACTACTTAGATTGGAGGGCTCTTAAAACAGGGACTATTTTACTTCTCAGTGTTTGCAAGGCAAACAATAAAACGGAGGACAAGGTTGTGCCAGATTTCAAGTTTTTTGTGAAGCCTGCAGCAAACAGTGTTATGGTCTTTGCTGCAATCAGTTTCACACAACTGTATGACTTTTTTTCCCCTGAATATTGCTGTAAGAGCATAGCATCAATCAAGTAATATAAGTAAGCTGAACAGTCGTTTCCAATATGTGGTACTACATGTTCTGTCCTAAGATATTTAATGTGTCACACACAATACAACACAAGTAACTTTTTTAATATTGTGATTATGCCAAGAGAAGTTTTGCTGTGATTACTATGTGTTGCTGCACTATGGAGGACATGATTTTCATCAGTCTCCTTTATCTGAACTATCTTTGTGTCACTGTTTATCAGTTCTGGCTTCAAACTCCAAGAAATTTTGGAATTATTTGCAGACAGAATCACAAATCTACAAAGCAACCCATAATGAAATGAAGAATTATCCAGCAATTAGAGTTCTTGATATTTAATATAATCCTTTAAAATGGTAATTTCCTGTGTGAAAACAAACCACTGAACTGTTTGTATTTCTTTGCATCCCTAAAGACTAAAAACAGATTTCCTCCTGAGGCAACTGTTTAAACAGAAGCTATCACAGTAGTCAGAACAAACATACAGGACCACTGGAGTCCTGTTCTCCTTCATAACTGATCCATGTTAAAAAATAAATATATTATGAATAAAATACAGATTTTTTATCATTCCCAGTTGCATCATCATATATGTTTCAATGCAAGGACTCTTATGCTATTTATCATTTATTCTAACTGAAAGACAAAACTACATTCCAGTGAAAGTGCACAAACTTTGGAATGTTTGGTTATATTTATTTTTATTAACTTTAGCATCATCTTAGAATATTTTAAAAATTAAAACTTAGTTCATTTTTCAGATAAAAGCAATGATTTCACTTCATTGTAGAGAGGAGTCCCTACACAGGAAAACTGAAGTTATCTGTGGCCCAAGAAAGATTGCCAGATTATTCAAGCTCGTTAGCAGTATCTGCTGAAATTCTGTAATTCATGGTCAAGATCATCTGCAAGCTTGCAATGTAAGTGTTCTACAAGAAGGCTCAAGGTGAGACTGGGGCCCCACTGTCTGTGATGTGATCACAGAGTGAGTTTAGCATCTACAGAGTTCAGCAGTCAAAAGAATGAAAACAGAACCAGAACGATCATAGGAGGCAGAGCTGGAAAACTAACTGGAAGGGATCCAAGAGATCTGGGTATCTCTTTCATTAAAACATGTTGCTTCCAACAAAAATGGACTAGGACATAATTAACAAGTTATCAGCAAGGGACCTGGATGGGCATCTGTGGAAGCAAGCATAAGGTTCAATGCTATTTACCAAGAATTAAATTTATTATTTTGAGATTTGAACTAATCTATTGGTTTCATCTTGGTTAGTATTTATTACAGGTTGCTTAATGCTCATGAACTGACTGCCATCAACAATCACAGCTAAACAGTAATCCCTACACAGTGGTCTATAAAGTGACACTATTTTTAGGTCTCGTTTTCCAGAGAAGGGACACTTAAGCAATCAAGACATTTCACTGTCTGCACTTCCCACAGGAACTTTTGAACCTACTGGCCAATTTCAATCAAATTTGAAAGTTGGGTGGACATCTTAAAGATAGCTGAATTTTTATAAATTTCATTAAAATGGATAGGAGTCTCAAATTAGTGCCCAGGCAGAGAACAGCAAGCAGAGCTCAACTATTTCGTATTCTGCTGGGCAGCAGCTGACAAGCAAATCAGCAGAGATTTGAGACTAAAACATCCAGCATATGAGCTGCTACTAGCCTGTAGGATGCTATAAAGGATGCAGGAGAATCTAGGATTATTTTGGTGTTGAAGATTAGGGTATAAACATAAACTGGAACAGGAATCTCTAGGAAACTGTACTTAATTAATTTCGCTGCTTGTATAAAACTTCTGTACTCTTTCCATAGTGTCAAGACTGTGCTAAGCAACCTACAGAGAGGAAAAAAAAGAGGTCTATGCCTCAAAGATCTCTTCAGCTAGAAAATAACAGCAATATCATGGATATTACTGTCTGGGTTAGAAAGAGATATACAATGAAAACAAAACGATCACCAGCGAAAAGAGCACTAACTCCTACTTCTGTTACATGACTGTACATTCTACTTCCTTTTTCTTCACCTTTCATTCTGTTTCACACAAACAGCTCCAAAGCTTTCTAAAAGAAAAATAAATAGGTCAGCAAGCTTCTCACTTCTCTTTTTTACTCTGTATAAATAAACTTGAACTTTGGCCACAGCAACTTTCACCTTGCTTGGCCTTCAGATAAATCCCTGTCAGTTTCCCCAGCTCCTTCCAAGTTGACTTTTGCAGTCAGGAAACTGTCTAGATACTGTGAATGGTCAATTGAAATAAAATTGAAGTAAAACATCGATGCCTTTTAGAGCTGTTGGTAGCGGCATGGGACACTAGATTTTTTTATTTTTTAATCGAGTTTCAGGGTAGTATTTTAAGAGAGATTACATGATCAGTCTTGCCTTTCTTACAGGCATGATTTCCCATGACTACAACAGGATGCTGCATGAGCACAGGACTGGGTCCATACAAATAATTCACACTACATAACAATTTTTTGAACAGCTTCATATGGGGAAACTCCTCAGAGATGGATACAGACCAAACTGGAAATGAAGCTGTGGAAGTCTGCCCTTATGTATCACTTCTCTCTTATTTGAGCAACAGTATAAACCACATTTCAAAGCCTGTCACTTCTCCCACACCTCACAGACCCACATTTATTCCCTTTTGTTCTTTGACATATGTTGCTGCATTTAGGGATTTGCTGAGTTCAGGTAAAAGTCTTTCAAGGCAATGCTAGTTTTTCTCCAGGGAATAACCTCGGTATTTTAAAGTCTCCTTCACTATAGCCCTTGTGTTCTGTATATGGGAACTGATTCTGCAGTTGGTCCGCACACAGAATTCCCACTGGCATCACAGGGACTATCGCACATAGTTCATATGCAGAATCAGCTTGCTAATCATAAGAAAAATGAGAAGTAGTCTGTATCTATAAGACTTTTTTTTAATCCTGGACAACAGCCAAAGGACAAATATTGCTGCTATTACTGTTTTATTTGATCCATTCAATACTATTTCAGGATATAAAAGCCTGGAATACTTTAACAGCTCTTCCAAAAGCAAGGTTTTCCTTCTGATGTGAGGAGGCTTATTTCTCACAGATGTGGCCAGTCAGTTTACCTAATGCATCCCTTCATATATACAGGTCGTGCAAATTGTGATAAAATTTGTGGAGAAAACTCATGAATCAGCTGAAATGGTTTAAACTTACTGTTGGTATTCAGGTTCTGATAATTTTGCTCTTGGACTAAAACAGCAGAGTTGTTAACAAAAACATCAGTTTTGATGGAGGAATGAATACCTCTTGGTATAAATAGAGTATGTAGCACACAGTTAGCTTTTCAAGAAGTAAGTCAAAGGGACTGCTAATGTTATGAAAAGCCTGACCTTTCTCACCTTCCACTTCTAATCCTAACTATATGGATTTGCTAAACCTTCCACCTACCCTTGAAATATTCTGCATTTGGCTTGTCCTCCTGCTGTTCTGGAGTTTTTTTTGTGGGGTTGCTCTAGTTTCTCACCAATACCCTCTCCTTTTTACCTAGACCAATCTGTTTCTCTGTTGCATGTAGTGAAGAAGTACCTGGCATGAGTCCAGAACTGACTCATTTATGAGGAAGCTCTTAGTCCTTATCTCTCATATTCAAATGCGCCTCTGATGACACTCAGCTCTCTGCTCTGTCTTCATGGGTAAAGCGGTATGGAAAGTCCTGATAAGAGGATTAGCTGATGAAAAAAATCCCAGACAGCACTTTGCAAGCATATAGCATTCACTCACACTACCATCAAGGCTGGGACCCTAGAGAGGGATATATCTCATCCACATATTGTTGTCTCAAAGTGTGGCAATTAGCCTAGATTTGTCATCTAGGCTTCCTCTGTGTCAAAAGAGAGAGACAGGTAAGTTGTCCCAGAGAAGCAGATCGTTCCACTTGCCTTAGGAGGATATCTCATTCACTTCTCTCGAGGGACAGTGGACACCTAACACTGAGATAGCTAAAATAAGTCACTACAGGGTTAAAGACAGAACAAGTGGAGATTTTCACTCTTACAAGAGGGAGAAAAGTAAGCATACCAGGAAAAGAGTAGGTTGTCTTAAGGATCCCTCCTGCACTTACTGTGATTGCCTCCACAGATCTAAACCTTCAGAGCTGGAGAGCAGAGGAGATAAAGAACACATACTTCATTAAAACTGCATGGAATAGATTTAAACACATTAAAAGAAACTGAAAAAACACATGGTCCATGAGAGCCAGGAAAAGCCATCTGCAGGAGAAGAATACAAGGGAGCATGCGAAGCAGTAAGTGAAGACTCCCAAAGTGCAGCGAGTGTCTCACATAGCAGTACATGTGACACAAACCACATGAAAGGGACCCGGCGTTCTCTGCTGCCAGAGCTACCAAAACAAGCAGACGCAGGGCAAGCGTGAGGAACACAATGGCCACAGGCACACACTGCAGACACGCTGGTAGAAGAGGAATGTAGGAAATGTAGCAAAAAGGCAGAAAATCTGAGTGGAGCTTTGAATCCTAACAGTAATGGCTGCTACCCAGAGCCAGGGCTAGCACATCCTGAGCATCCACTAACAGGCCATTCCCCAAGGTCTCCCAGACAGTATTTTTTTTGGAATTAGGCTTACTGATAGGGAAAATAAAGCCTCTATACAATTCTCTTAATTTGCTTCTTTCTCTTAACAGCACAGCTTCCTCAGAGATTTTTACGTGCACAGAGAGTCTCTTCCGGCAACTATATGCTAAGGGCTATGTGTCCTCAATAACAAGCTGTAGTCAACATGAAAACTCACAGCTGATCATGTTAAAAGAGCTTAGCATTTTACCTTTTTACTTACGCCGGCTTTGTGCTCAGTTTCTATTACTGCTTATGAGCTATAGGAGAACTTCAGTGAGATCAGTTTTCACAAAGCAATCCAAAGTCTGGGATTTCACAATGTCTATCAAAATCTCCTTAGGATTTACCCTGAAGATCCCCATACGCTCAGCACAGATCAGCATAACACGCTATTTTTATCTTCTTCTATTCACTAATGTTTGAACTACATTGTAAGATTTTTGTGTTTGGTTCATTGTTGGAAATTCCAAACAGAGCCTAACAAATTCAATGTAACCATAATACTCTTCTTGAGATAGGAATCATGGAAAGTCAAGCTGTCCATTGATATTTCCTGATCGTTTAGTTTCAGATGAGCTAGAAATAGCATCAGAAGCAACGTTTGGTAGTTCAGCACTTCTAATAGTTTCACTTGAAAACAAAAAACGCTAAGTCAATCATGTTTTTGAAAGCCTAGGAAAAAAGCAGCAGTTCTTTTGTGGGAGAGGAGGTCTTATGCTGGATGCTATTTCATCTGATCCTGTTTATCCATCAGAAATTATTGCTGTTGTTACTGCCCTGGTGATACCATGGAAGCAGAACTCCACCTGAAATCAATGTGAGGTTTTAATCACAAGAGCTTCTGAAATACAGTTAAAATAGTAAAACGAGGTGGCATTTAGAAGATACAGTACCTTTTTTTCCTAAAGTCTTCAAGAATTTTAGGATTTGAAATTAAAATCCATATGTGAGTTGACACTAAGATGATTTGCCAGAATACTCGCATTAAATTCCATGAGGAATAAATCTGGCAAGTCAGAGTAGTTATAACAGACAATCACTAGGGAAGAAAATATGTTTGCAACAGTCTGTACTGCTATATTTGCACACAGCTGACTCCTGTACATTTCCTTTCCTGATCCTACATACTCTCAAGGCAGAGTCTGTCCTGGAAGGTGTCTGCCAAGATCCCACACAATGAGTTGAGAACATGTCTCTTAGCTTGTCTTCAAGTCTTTACTCTTCTCAGACTTTAATAAGAGGAAAATTCAGTGTTTAATAACTTCTCATGTGAGCCTGGCTTTGCTCTCTGACATGACACAGGACAGGAAATTATACCTTTACAAGTAACAGAAGAAATTCTAAAGACAACACTTGTTGTCATGCTTATTCTACTAAGAAATGTCATAAGCCTAAAATAAAGGTTTAATTCTTTTTCCTCAAAGCTTAATTTGTGAGACCAATTTTCTCATTAATGAGGCTTCAAAGAGAAATATTATACCCATCTGTTCAGTGGCATTTTCATCTATCTTTACTGCCTACTCTTCCAGTCATTGCATATGTAAGGACCAGTGCACCTGATGCCAAAAAAGAAGGTTGTCTTCAAGCATAGTTTAGAGGTTGTACTGAGACAGTAAAGACACGTGGCATTTAAACCTGAATGCAAGGCTGAAATGTAGTAGAGTGTTGGACTTAAAACCTTCCAGAATATATTTCTCTCTTTTTGAGATCAAAGAAATAAGATGTAATGCTTATTTCTGTTGACTCATATATTGAATAAATGTTGATGTGTCTGTTTCCATTTCTTATGCAAGCAGCTATTCTGCAGTAAATAAACATTCATGTAAATTACAGAACTCTGCAACTCGCGAGTAAAATTCATATGTTCATTTGTTATGTTCACAGAATTGCACAGAATCACAGAATAGTTGGGGTTGGAAGGGACCTCTGGAGATCATCTGGTGCAACTCCCCTGCTCCAGCAGGGTCACCTAGCACAGGTTGCCCAGGACCCTGTCCATTCAGGTTTTAAGTATCTCCAAGGATGGAGACTCTCTGGGCAGCCTGCTCCAGTGTTCAACCACCCTCACACTGAAGAAGTGTTTTCTTACGTTCAAGTGCATTTTCCTGTGTTTCAGTTTGTGGCCATTGCCTCTCATCTTGCCACTGCTCACCACTGAAGAGAGTCTGGCTCCATCTTCTTTACACCCTCCCATTAGATATTTATACACATTGATAAGATCCCCCTGAGCCTTCTCTTCTCCAGGCTAAACAGTCCCAGCTCTCTCAGACTCTCCTCGTATTAGAGACGTTCCAGTCCCTTAATCATCTTTGTGGTCCTTCACTGGACTCACTCCAGCATGTCCATGTCTTTCTTGTACTGGGGAGCCCAGAATTGGACCCAGCACTCCCGATGTGGTCTCACCAGTGCTGAGTAGAGGGGAAGGATCACCTCCCTCAACCTGCTGGCAACTCTTCCTAAAACAGCTCAGGACACTGTTGCCATATATATGTATGTATATTCATACATATCAAACTTGACATGTTGTGGGTGATGGCCATGCACTACCCTCAGCGTCACAGCTCTGCGTCAGCTGCAGGGACCCTCTCTCAGCAGCCTGGTGCAAGGCTTCCAAGAGGGGTGCAGGTAGACAGGCATCTGCCTGCAACATCTGCTGTACTGATTCCCCCAGGAGGCAGTACCTCCTATTTTGTTCTGTTCTTCAGTTGCTCACATTGGGCACTGGCCAGCTTCCTAACAGAGTCCTCCAGGGAAGGAAGTTGCAAACTCCATTTTCTAGTAACTGTTATACTTTAAAGTAAGAGCTAGTTTCTTTCTCTCCAAAATAATCACTAATTAACACCTTTATTTTAATGACTATTTCTTTGTCAGAAATATGCTTCATTTGTAATAGAGGAGTTCCCAAAAACCCCAGACAGCATCAGAAATATTAGGATCAGTGTAAACACAAAAACTTGGCTCTCTAAAAAACTTCAGTATGAGTCAGAACAAAGACCAGGTTAAAAAAATAAAATGAGTTCAGGGGAGGAAGTCAGTGAAATACAGAGAATGTATTTCATTGATTGAAATATCAAGTTTTCACCACTCAGTTGTAAGCATTGCTATACTTACAATGCACATCTGTCCTGAGAAGGGAGTGCAAATACCTGCCATGCTCTTACTCAGCAGCCTTGTTTCAGGAGCATATCAATCGTCCTTTGTTTACTTTGCTGATACTCAAAAATAGCCAGAAGTAACCCCAGCTAACAAAATCTCCCCCTCGTCTTTGTAACCACAGAGATAAACAGACATTTCAGTATCTCTCAGAATATACCATACAGATAAAATCTGTATATGCACCCAGTCTGGCCTGCCCCTATTCCTTTTCACCATTTATACATGTATATCTTTTAGGGAAAGAGGATTTTTTTTGAAAGAACCTGGATAGTTCCATGTCTGACTGATTATCAGTAAACACTTTCTTCTAGTCTCAAAAGTTAATAGATTTGGTTAGAAGAAATATTTGTTCTTACAATTAACACAAAACAATAACTCAAAAAACCCAAATCCCAAATCAGCACAGCTCTCAGATTCTCAAATGTGTGCATGACTAAGATCAGTGAGATAAGTATCATTAGAATCTGAGTGGAGAAGCAAAACAGAAAAGGCCTTGTAAACTATGAAGTGTGTACAAAGAAAAAAAAATGTATACTCTAGATTGTGGCTCGGTTCATACCATTTAACAACCTAATTTCAAACCAGTTAAGTCTGTCTAAATAAGTGTTATAATGAATTTTAATTTTATTTAGGTTTTCCGTTTTTATTTTAGATTCTCCTCATGCAACATCTTCTGTCAGAGAGCCAAACACAGAATGAAATGGTCAGTTTAAAAGTATTATTCCACAAGGAGCTACTTCATCATCTTGTGAATTATGAGAAGATCAATGACTGAATGGGATAGTAAGCAACCAGTGAGAGCACGCAGAAGGTAAAGTTTACACTGCTGAGAAACCTGACAGAGTGATTGAAGTTGCTCCTTCACGAGACGTTCTCTAGCATCATTACCCAGGAGTGGAGCAGAATTCAGGCCAGCATAAACAGGATGCTGAACGAGGATGCAGCCACACAGAACCACCATTGATGTGTCTTTGCAGCACTCCCTCCCCTTTTCTACCATAGTAGACAGATGCTGGGGCCATATTTTCAAGATGCTTTGCAAGTTCTCTGGCCTAAATATTGTCACAAGCCATGCAGAAAACATCTCCTAGGCCAGTGATATTTTTATGAGTTGTTGCTGTTTCTGAAAGCACTGTAATGCTACTGCTATCTCTCCTGTTCTCCCTTCTTCTACCACAGTTGCTGCCAGAATTTAATTTGCATCTTTAACCCCAGTTTTACATACGTGTGGTAGAATACACCAATGCAAACTCCTGTTTGCTTGCTTATAGTTACTTGTTCCCAGGAGAAAACCTTTCTGGCTTGCACCTAGGATGCAGAGGGGATCAGCGACTGTTCTCTCACCCAGCATAGAGTTGTTTGTCCCCTTATATTGTCCTAGAAAATGCTGGTCCACTTTTGTTGCCGTATTTCTCCCTTGAACATTAAGTATTAAGGAATCATTTTCTTGTCATGCATCTCTCCAGATTTGTTCTTTCAGAGTCAGTTCCTCCATCTCTTCCCTAGACAAACTTAGGAGTCAGGCTGGTTTTGCCCAGAATATGTCCACACCCTCTATGTCTCAGCAGTGACCTCTGTGAATAGCACCTGAACTGGTCCTGCCTTCTGCTTCCCCTCCATGTCCACGCCTTTAACACGATGCCCTGACTGTGCTGGAGTAACACCTAGATCTCACCACGGCCCATAGGAGAGAACCTTGCAGAGGAGCTACTGGATTGGGTCCTTTACAGTAGGTGCACTTATGCCCATATGGGTCATTTCCAGAGAGATACCTTCAGGCTGGATAAAAAGGAACGTTAGATAAGCACAAGAAAGGCCTTAGGAGGGTTTGGGTGAATCCCAATGATTCTACACTGCTCACTGCACCCTGAGCATGATACGCCATTTAGATGCATTTTAGAGCACCACCAAAGAGCTGGATCTCTTTAGGTGCAGAGAGTCAGGCTTAGGACAACATTATCACAAGTGACTGACACTCTCTCTCCCTCTTTTGCTCTCTCCTTCTCTCATACATACATACATTCATGCCAGTTCATCCCTTAGCTGGTTAGAAATAACATGTCCTTGGGACTTTGCAAGAAAATGAATTACTTTTCTTGAGACCGTATAACTAATTCCATTCCTACCAAATGACATAACTGTTGCTATGCCACAGATACCTGAATAGCAAAGACAAAACTCAAGACTTGCTGCCCCAAATTCAGAGCTTGCCTCCCTATTTTATACCAGTTGACCTAAAGGAGTGTCTCTTTACTGAATCACTTGAAAAATGAGTACCAAGTGGTTAGAAGAGTATCTATTACATTTGCAGCCATTAGTTGCATGTTGCTTTGAAAGATTAAAAATACACAAAATTTGAGCAAAACCTTCAAAAGAAAAATGTCTGGGCACCACTGAGATTCTGCAGTAGAACAATAACCATCTTCATTGTCAGAAGTCTCTTTTCATGAAAGAAGCAACAAATCTCCTTTTAGCTTTTGCCATTGGCAATGAAAAAATGACATTTTTCAAATAAATATGCACAAAATGGCCACACTGTGGTCTGACCCAAAATCTGAAGCAGATTTGAATCTACATTTTTGAAAGACTTCCAGCTACATCTGAATTGATATTCCTAAAATAACCAGTTCAGAAAAAAAAAAACACACTTTCAAAGCAAGTGCTGTGTATTGATTTAGTTGTAGAAAAAAAAAAGTTTTTAGAAACAGCAATCACTGATGCACTGATGTTGGCCTAGTAGCAAAGAAAGACTGTCAAAATAGCACAGTTATGACTTTTCAGATTTCAATAATTAATTGTATTTGTGTGCATTTATTTCTTGCACATGTAGATACCAAAATCTTTCACAGGCCTCAAACACTACAACCAAACCTTGAAGGCAGAAGTTGCCATCTCTAAAACTTTCACTTAGCTGTATGCTTCCACATATTCAGTCATAAAACCCTGTGTCAATGTCATCTGGTCAAGACTTCTGAATAAAGTGGATTGAAATCTGAGTTAGGAAGTTTAAATGAAGTTTAATTAACCCCTCATGTTATAAAGCACATTCTGAAAATAAATTATTATATAGACAATATTAAACATATACTTATATCCCACTGATGAAACTAAAATATCTATAAAGCTAATTTGCTTTTGTTGAGCAGAGAGAGAGAAAGAGAGTGAGAGAGAAAAAAAGAAAAAGGAGGAAAGAAACCACACCACTTCTATTAGAGAGCAAAGTACTTCAGAAACACAAAAAGTCAGAGGTTATTTATAAGAAGAAACTTTTGTAGATAAGAAAAAAGAAATGAGTCACGGTGACACAACATGATGGAATTTAATCCAGCTGTTTGTGTCCTATGGCAACCCCAGATAAGCAATATCAGAAAAATAAATTAGGAAATCCAGATGGCAGTAAATATTGCTCCCATCGATAACAACAGATGCCAGAAGTATTTTGACATATAAACATTTTACTATGTTTCTATACTTTGAATATTACACTTTAAAGTTAAAGGTTGGACAACACACATTTGATCTCTTTTTAAGCTACTCTTTATGCTACTCCTGCTTTTCCTATATTTGCGTTACTTCTCCTTTGGTAGATTAAGTAACATATGTTGGTACATCACATACTTTAAAATAAATCTCAAACCTAATGGCCTTAAAATTCTACATGAGAGCAATTTTCATGTTATTTCTCTTCCAGTTAGCTGTCAGTAAACAAATATTATCTTCCTGTACAGTGGTAATAGCATAGTAATTTTGTACCACCATCCTGGAATGCAAATACTTTAATAGACATTCTGGTCATTTTTAGAACCATTTGGAGCCCTCTCAATATCTGTCTGGAAAAGATAATTTTCCTCAAAATTTTATGAGAAACTAAGGAAATATTTTCTATTGTGAAAGCTGAAAAGTGCAAACTATATTGAAAATGAATGACTCATTTAATGAAAATCAGAATTCACAGTTTTACAAAATCATATTTAGTAAGCATTTTAATAAGAAAACAAAAGCCAGCTCCTACCAAATTCAAAACTAACAACATTTTCCATTATGGAAAGGAGGAAAATTCCTTTCTTTACCAGCTACTGGAAAAGTACACCCTCAGCTAAGAAAATATCTTTTCACATTTGCTTCAAAAACAGCCCTGAGTATTTTCTTCCATGCTACGTTATTCAAGTATTCTTTTGTGATTTTGTTAGCATTAAAGGACAAGTAGCAATTATGAAAGACTTCAAAAATGCACAGGCAAAAAAGAGCTACAGAGCTGACCTAACTCTGGTGCTCCCTAACATATAGGTATTTAACTTTGTAACCCTAACAGTGTTGGCACATGGGCAAGACAGAGTTATACATAAAAATCAGTAGATTAGTAGCTAACCCGTGAATGTGTCATGTTCTTCCAGGCATGAAAATAAACCACTTCCAGAATCCCCTCACTTATCCATTATGTAAGTCTTAGCATAAGTCTTATTTTAAGGAGCAAGAGGGCATGAAGAGGTGCATAGGTCTCATGCCAGTTCTCGGGGCAGAGTGGACATTTCATGATGTTCAGTTTCAGTGCTGGATGCAAAAATTCAGTATAGAGAAAGATAACTACCTGTACCTTTGGTGTCACTAGAGAAGGGGAAACATACTGCTGCCCTAAAATCCAGTTGCTGCAGGAGACATAGGAGTGCCTGGTAGTTACTGCAAAATATTACTGTGGAAAGCCAAAAGACTTTCAGCGGAGGCTATCAAAGTTAACAAGCTCTACAAGTTTCAGTGAAACAAGACACCTCACTGCTCCCAGTGGCAATGTGTTTGCATTCCCATTTAAAGACAGGTGAAATAATAAATCTCAAACTGACAAATTATATCTGTATTTGGAGCACTTGCTTAAATAATAAATCAAACAGAAATAATTGTAGGCTTACTCTCTTTCGCATTGGAAATTTTCTTAAGGGAAGTACCTATCCTGAAATGCCTAAGACTGAGAACTTGCCAGCGACAGCAAGCAGTGCATTACCATCTTTCCTCAGACATCTGTAGGTAACTCTTTCTTCCTGCCTTAAAAGTCTGCCTAGCTACCACATAGCTAAGACACCAGTCGAGGCATTTGTCACCACAGACACACATACGTACCACAAGTGTGGCTGTTCAGATCCAGCTACAGAACATGCCACATTCTAGCTATTTATTGAGTGCTGGTCTTAGAAAAAACATTAAGAATGGAGTTGAGGAAGAAATGCACAAACTAGGAAGCTGACTGATGATCGGACGGCGCAGTATGGTACCTGAAGCTGTGAGACTTCTTTAGATGACTCCCAGGAAACCGATCCAGCACTTACGACTTTTGGATAACAAAACAAGTTTAACTAAAAGATATTCCCAAGAACGGGCCATATTTCCTGGTGGTGTAAATCGACATCATTCTACTGCAGTCAGCTAAAGCATGCTGATATGTGTACAGGAGAATTTGGCTGCCTGCAGCCTGATGGATCTGTCACATTGGTATTTTCTCCATCCAGATAGAATTGGTGTCTAAAAGAAATCATCTTGGTGAAGGCCAACCTGTACAGTTAACTTCATAGGAGGAACTGTGATGTACTTTGTAGGGAAAAAATTCATAACCTGAGAATACATAACTAATTTCTTGCCTTTCCCAGCTGATTATTTTGTATCTGGAGCTTTCCCTTAGCACTGGTATGCTATCTAATTGAATTTAGAAGCCTCTATTGCTTTGAAATTGGGACATATTTATCTCCCAAATTTAATGCCAGAATACTAACCATTTGCATGTAACAAACTGTATGATGTCCACATGATACCTCCTACAGTGTTTTCAAAGGGACTGCAGAGCATTCACTAAAATCCCATCGACTTTACACAAGAAATTTACTTCCTATCACAAACTCCTGCCTTTACAAGCACAAACTTTATTTGCCTAAGCATACCGGCTAGCATTTAATTCATATATGCTGATGGCATCAGGATGTGCTGACACAGGACAGCTCAGGTAGAGAAATCTAAGGGCAAAATTGTCAGTGTCAAGGCTTTTCAAACACTGTTCTAAGACTATAGGTGATCAAAATGAAGGTAGAAAGGCTTTCACAGCCTACTCTCAATATAAAAGGTACAACACACCTCAAAACAAGCCTGTGGATCAAGGAGATACATGCAAGTGTATGAAGACTGGAAGACATCTGAAGGCAGAAATATCTGGCTGAGCATTACTTTTTTGCATTTCGTAGAATGTCCTCCTAAGACAGGTTCGGAGTGCTACAGTGCTGACTAGCCTTTCAGTTGCAGCTATCAACCGTTCAATACTGCTGACATTTTTAGGCAGGTATAACAGAGCAGATGCACCAGAAGCATATAAGAGACCTATACACACACTGCAGTATTTCTTTGCTGAACTTAGATTGTTATCTGGAATATTTGGCAGGAAAGACAGTATCAATTAGAGCCAGGTCACTGTAGCATGAGTGAAGTTGGCTCCAGCCAAAGGGAAACTGTTCCAATTTCTCTGACCTTCTTTGCTTCTGACATCTCATAAAGAAAATAAAACAACAGAACAGCTCTGCAAAAAATGATTCTGCTTATATTTCAAATAGTGTGGGGAGAAAGGGAGGGAAGATTTCTCACCTGTTGCTTATTATCGAGTTAAAGTCAAGAACAGACTCTTCAGTATCCATCTTTTTTTGTTTCTCATGCCGCAAAGGTGGACTCAATCAGTAGACAAAGGCCCAGCACAAAGGCTTGAGCACTGCATAAACGGGTTGTTCATTGGAACAGCATTGTGAATAGGCCCTGAAGTCAGTGAGCTATGACACTTTACTGGTATTTTGTCCACCGAGGGGACATGAGTAACAGTATTAACACAGTAAGAGATCAACAAAAAAAAAAACCATCAAAGGCTTAATACAAAAGTACCACAAGTAGTTTTAGAAATTAAGATATCTAAAACTATTAGCAAGGCTTAAATGACATGGCATTGCTCTTAACCATTACACTTGCAACAAATACACTGCGCTGAGGAATTTTAAGTGGCCAGAAAATGTTCCTTTTTCTCAGACAGGAGTGTATTTCATTCTTTAGTATGGTATTGTGTAGTTGTTTACCTTGCTGACTTTTTAAGTGAAATTTACAATGTTGCAGACTTTGTTGCATAAATGTTTAGACCACTGCACCTGACTAGCTTGGTTCTCCTAATACCTCCCGCAGTATCTGCATCAACTGAGGCACTGCCTCTGCTCCCTGCAGCAACAGGAAGACATACAGGGAGGAATTCAGTTCATCTAAAATCTAGGTGTCGAGCCCATACAAGTTTTCCATGTTACCTCTATAATCAGGGGAAAGAGACAGAAATATCCAGAGAGCAATTCCTTCCATTTTAGGCACTTAACTTTGGAGGAGATAGTCACTCGCTGCAGGCATCCATCTCTCTGCACTGCGTAGAGGAGATGTCCAGGCAACTAGAGTAGATGGCTAACTTTTCGTTGCCTAAAACTAGATGTGATAAATCCCACTTGCAATGCAATACGGACAATTTCCTAAACCACCAGTAAACTACCTCTTTTTTCTATTTGCAGCTTTTCTCCAGAATACAATCCATCTCCCCTCTGCTGCAGTGAGCAGATGAATACACTGCCTAGCAAATGTGTTTTTAAAGAGACTGTGCTGTCCCAGAGGGATCAAGGGCATCAGTGGCCTCCAAGCACAAAACTTGCAATATCAAAGTCAGATTTCCATCTGACTAAAAATGCTAGGATCCTGTGTCCAATAAAGCATCTTTAAACTTTCTTTTCAGATGATGTTTTCATGTTTCCAAATGACTACCAGAAAGAACTTGTCTGAACTCAATTTGATCCTTCAGATTACTGTATTGAGATTCTTTAGTAAGATTGCCTCTTCGTGCTAGCAATGCTGTCCCTTCACAAATTCCTGAGATACAGAAGGGGTTATTTTAGCTTGGTTGAACCCACTGGGGGAAATGGTGTTTGTGTCTCTGTTCTTCCCCAAAAGAGACTATTTCACAAATAACCACAAGTGTCTTTGTATTAACATCCATGACAACCTCAACCTTTAGGAGACTGCAAATAATTGTTCTTCCTGGCATTGAGATTTCTGTACAGAATGTCCATTATTATTCAGACTACTATTTCTTGTGTTGTTTTCTGCCTTATACTGCAGTGGGAACTCTCAACTTTCTAAAAACTCCAAGAGAAGAAAAAGGAGAACAAATGTCACATATTTGCTATATCAACTCATAAAACCACAACACAGACAAGAAATGGGTTTGAGCCAAAAAGATTGGAGCCACATCCCAATCTGAGTCCTCTCACAGAATAAGCAGACTGAGATTCTCTGTTCTGGTCTGGATTCAATTCTGTTGTAGATGGAAATCATTTATACTGATTAAGAAAAGACTTGCCAGAAAAACACAATGATGCTGAGTTTGAATTCACTATCATGTCTCTCCAAGTCCATAATGTATCTAAAAACATGCAAAGCTCACTGCACTGCTTGCAAGTAAATCTCTGGGGTAGAAAGTAGGAATGAGCAGACATCCTCCTTTGCTATCCAACTCCTTTGCTATCCAATGAGATGACAGACCAACTCATTTACACCACCCTCCACATTGCTCCTGCCCTAAATTTTGTTTTCTTGACCTCACACTATGCCTGGTTCTCAAACTGAAGTTCTGGCTGCCAATGGTGTGGAGTTACCATTTTACAGCCTCTGACTGTTCCTCCTCCAGCCAGCTAGTCATTGGCTACAGCTGTTGTGTTTTGCTCCTCTTAGACTTTGAAGCTTGGGAAAAAGAAAGAATTTGTATTGGCCTGTTCAGCCTCCTATTTAATACATTTGCAACAACTCCAGGCAGTTCTGAATTACATCACCTCCCATCAGGCTGGGTCCATTTAAACAAGGGCTCATGCAGCCATCTTTGGAGAGGAGACAGATGACTTGTCTCACTTATACCATTTGGGAATAACAGATCGACCCCAAAAGAAAAGTATTATTCATACCATAATGACCATTAAATGTCTTTCTTTCTTAAAATTTGCTTGTGCATATTAAGAAGTTCCATATGTGAGATCCCCTGCAGACTTTCTTGGATGGAAGCTGATATTCTAGAAGACAGACACCTGGGTTGAAAGTTTTGTTTTCTCATGATGCTCCTTCTACTGGCATCAGCTGCTTGCTTTAGCACAAGGAAGAGAGCTGGGTTGGGATAACAGAGGGAGCCAAATGCAGAACCTGGAGCCTCTCACACCTGAAGGTAAAATTCTATCTCTGACAAGCAGGCATTTTCTCATGGCACCAAGGAGGTAATATTGAGATCTTCTGGGATACAGCAAACACCAGAGCTACAGCACTGTAAGTCTTTGGCTCAAAACAGGCAAAAGCAAATGAGGACAAATGTAGTTGGGTTTTTTTCCAGCAAATATTTACTCACTTTCTAAACCAAATGTTGGTTCCACCCCTATGTAGGTTGTCACTCTCTTATTTTACAAATTCTTTCTGTAGCTTTTTCACAGATTTTAGTCCGGGGTGGGAGTATTTCATTAACATAGATCCAGACCATTGTATCTGACTGGGCTCTCTAAAACATTACTAGGAGGAACACTCACAGAAAATGAAGCTGTAACTAAGAGGCTCCAGCACTATCTAACATCATATTTTAAATTACATTACTCTTTTAAAAATCAAAGGATCACAGTGCACTGGCTATTCCCACAATTACTAATTCAGGCAACACAAAGAGTATCTCCTGCCTTGAATAAATTACTAATTCAGAAGAGACAAATATTCACATCATTCACCTTTCCCCCTCCACATTAAGCTTAAAAATTAAATCCATATTCAAACTGTAGTATTGATGGTGTATATTTTACTCTGCACTGACTGGTCTGCAAGGAAAGATAAATCAGTGAAAATTGCAGGAACCAAGATCCACTACAAAGCAAAGAGTATTTTGGTATACTTATTTATAAGAACATCTCTTCAGAATACAGCCCAATGAAAAGATTAAGGACTCACCTGATGTTATAGCCTGATTTAATAAAGGAAATAATGCTAAATATAGCAAAAATATATACACAGTTCATTCTTCTATATGCCTATGAAAAAAATTCTAAGCTCTGAAATAATTACTCAGGTTATGCAAGTTGATGGAAATATCCTGTATTTCCTCTCTCAAAAATAACGTAGCTTTTTTGGTGTTAACAGACTGCATGACAGATACTGAGACTTCTCCAGTCACCCTTCTGTTTGAGATACGAGATGCATATGGGGAAGCCATAAAACACCAAACAGGAGTTCTTTATGGCAAACAGGCACTGCTGCAAACAGATGTTGTTCATCAATACATTTTCCAGAACTATGAGGCCTTACAAAAGATTGGGTTGGCTCACGTACACATTGGGATTTACTGAGCCAGGAAACAGTTGGGATTTCTCGAAATTCCTGTGAGAACTTTTCCTGAACCTCATGATGTTGATTGTCCTCAAGGAAACCTGTAACCTCATCTCCTTTTTTATGATAGCACAGATATTCATGTCTTGGAAGCGCAAGCTGTCACAAGGGCTGAGGTTAGACTGCACATGTCAAAGCAGAACATGGAAAATATTTACATGCCCTATTAACAATGGTTTCAAAAGAAAAGGAAGAAAGAAAGACGCTAATAAGCCAAACCTTGTAAGAGAAAAACAAACAGCTACTATAGCAATTGGAATGATGCAAAATATGGAATTAGCTTGTTTGTTTTCATCTTCTGCCCCACAACAGTGATAGCCCTACAGCCTACTAGCGCTGTAAAGGCTGGAAGTCAAATGCAGGTCTGATGGGAAAACTGTCAACAAGCAGGCTATGGCTTTTGCTATACTAATTTCTACCATATACAGGGGAATCAAATCCAGTTTGCCCAGACAGAGCCCTAACAATCAGTCTACTGCTACATTTTTGCATCTCTGAGGACTCTGAATCATCCTGTTCTTTTCTGTACTCCTCCCACATGCAAAGTCTCGAATGAGGCAGCTCATCCCTCCTTGCAAGAAAGGCTGCACGGAGATTCCCTCGTGAGCATGTGTAATACTGCTGCTGAATTGGCTAAGGATATAATGCAGAGCATCAAGAGACGGAGCACAAAGCCAGCCTGGGAGCAAAGAGCAGAGCCTTGAACTGCAATTCCACCAAGCCCTATACAGTAGCATGGGACTGGGTCAGCTGTATATCAGATTACTGTAGCACTTTACAGACAGTGGAATGTTAAGTAGGAAAACAACCTCATTTTTTTGTATTATGCTTTTCTGTCGTTCAGGAAAAAACCAAACAGTCTAGTTCAAAACATGTGAGCTTTCCAATAGCATTCATCATGCCAATGTCAGTGACTCTGTTGCTTGTTGAAAACAATTCCAGATCACTTTTGGAAAATGCTTCTATTGCAGATCACTTTTAAAAAATGTTTCTGCAACTATATCCGAGCTGAGTAGTCAGAAAGATCTGCTGATGGGCTTTTTCAATTTTCTAAAATAATTTTGAACATACCATACAATCATGACAAAGTAACTGTATTGATGCTATCAAGCTGCATTTCTTCTAATGCAGTCACAAGCTCCTCTATAAATGCATCTGTAAATCAGTCAGGACTTGATTCAACAAGCTGTGAGATGCAGAGAAGATGGTAGGACTGCCTAACCATGCACAGTATCAGCATTGACTATGACATGGTATTACTGAAAAACAAGGCATTCTACTGGGCCTTAACAGGCAAATTAAGCAGGGATTGAGCTCAGAGTAGAGACTATGCTCAGAAATTAGCCATGGTAAATGATGGAAAAAACACCAAGATTATTATTAACCCCTCCTTATTAAGTGCAGAAAACCATCTTTAAGAACTTGTAAAATAATTGAGATCATGCTTTTATTTAAAATCATCCCCAGCAGAAGATGATCTATTTTAGTGCCAAGAGAAAAATACGTCTCTGTCATGTAAGAGACACCATCTATCATAAGAGTTTCAGTGGATAGGGCAGCTCCCATTGGACTCCTGTTCCATTTTTCTTTCATACCTATGGCCTCCAACATTGCTAATCCTGAATCACTAGTCTGAAATTGAAGGCCATTAGCTATTTTAAGAGAAGGCAAAGTTAAATTATTTTTAGAACGGCTGTAGATGTGTCAACCATACTGCATTCTAAAGAGAGGTGATGGCCACGCATTTTCATTGCCAGGCATATAATAAAAATGGGCTTGACTTTTCATGTTCTATAGGATTAGGAAGTTTAAAAGTAACAGCAGAAGCAGATAAGACTTTGTATCATGCTGGGAAGAAAGCATAACAGCACAGTTAGTGTGAATCTTTAACACAAACATTTTCATATGCCCCTTCAGAAGGTACTCTAATTGGAAGAGTATTTGGTTCTGCAACACTTAAGTAAATCAGAAAAGTTACTTCTGGAAAACAATTTTTAATCATCTGCTCCTTTAATTTTATGAGAAGGAGCATTTTTGGCAGGCAGAAGGATCTTTGGGGGTTTAGGGAAGGTTTTTCAGTCATCAGGCTGGTCAAAAACATCCTACTTTGTGAGAGATCAGTTTGTTGAGTTCATTTTTATTTTCCAAAGGCTAGTTCCTACTCAAGGGAGTTCTGAACTTCAGGGTCACTGTTGAGGTTTAGGAAATCTGCTGTCTGATTATCTTTTATAATATAGTGTCCCAAAGGGGAGAAAATGGATGATCCCAGCATTGTGACATGCTGACCAAGTATCTTGTGCCCTACTAATAGAAGAACTATGATCTAGTAAGTCCTTTTCCATCTGTCATTTCTATGACTCTTGCATTTTCAATGTAATGTAGTTGAAATGTTCCATTTTGCTGCCATACAGTGAGAATGTAATCCACAAATAAGTTCATTAGCTCTTTGGGGAACTAATTCATGACTTTGTGCTGAAGACTTGCATTAATCCATTCTGTTTGGGAAGGCCTCTTACATGACACAAATAGAGAAATATTCTTCCCTCCTGGATATAAAACAGTGTCAGTTAAATTATATGTATCAGAATGAAATAACAGCAATTAATCTTTCACAGATTTCTTATCCTACTTATAGTTGGACAATGGATTTCTCGGTGAGTTCATCATTTCCCAAGTGTCTTCTCTTCAGTGAAGTACCTTGTTAATACTTAGGCATAATGCCATAGCTGAAGTAAATAGTCATTTCAGTTCTAGCTGAGATGAGAGGAATGTGACAATCTTATTTCATGTACGTCAACATATACATCTCCCTAAAATACACATTTACCATTAAGAAGCCAAAGAGCTTGGTACTGGAAGGAAATTAGCTTCTACCAAAAATACTGTCAGAACTATGTTTCTTCTGAGCATCACTCTGAAGTTCAACTTATCGGAAGGCATTTAGGTTTTTAAAGGCTTACTGAGAAACAGCAGTAACTTACTATACACTTCCCCAGTCCACTTAAAATGACAACAGCCAGAGAGAAATGAACAGCTATTTCAGGACCTGAACTTTTCCACTGGGGTCTGATTGATCAGTGACAGCTTTAGCATTTATTTAAAAATAAGCAGACATATACCATAGATTGGGAAACAGAAAAAATGGCCTGAGTGAATAAGCTAACATGAAGGATACCACAAAAGCTATGAAAGAAGAACATAAGCAACATTTCAGAGCAGTATGATAGAATATGTAAGCCTTCAGCCAGAGTTTGGGGAAGACTCCACCTTACTAACGACGTGCAAGGCACCTGTCATAGCTACATTTGGTTACACTACATAAATGAGAAGAAAATGAAAAGATTAATCATTTCACAGACTACTGGCAGTACTTTCACTTCTTGTCCTTATATCATCTCAGCAAATAAATTATCAATGGCTCATCATGTGCAAATACTCTCTACCAGACCCCTCATTCCAGGGATGTGTGAGTTTCCCTTTGGGAAAACTGCAAGGAAGCCAGGCCTATTGATGAGCATGAAAAGGGAAGCTGTGTGCAAGACAGAAATCCCTGCAGAATCCCTGTTCCCTTCAGAGCCAGGCTGAAGGCACAAACAGCTGGCTCACTGATGTGCCCAGGCCACCGTCTGCACTGCTGTCATCCCAGACGTTACTTCCACGGATCATTCTGCATTCACACAGGAGTCAGCAGCCGTGAAGTCCAGCCTGCTGCATGCCTTGTTTTCCGTTTACAACATGCTGTCTGTAGAAACTTTTGTTGTTCTCTGGAAGTCAAGCTCTTGTTTTGACTTTGATCCCTGCGTGTGGAATTGGCACTGGAGAGGTGTTGGTGCAGATGGGCTAGGCTACATGTCATCTACAGAATGACTTATTTCAATGGGACAAGGTGCCCTGATCCCTTCACTGAAATATTTTCTCTCTTCCAGCTCATCACACCAAAATCAAATTCTGAAGCCAATTTTCTGTTACCTTGCCAGGAAGAAGGACTAGCAGATTTTACTGAAATAAAATATGTTAGTTAGTTGTTGATGATAAAAAAATGTTAATCCCACAGAAGGAAATAGCAAATGAGAGACATCAATCAAGTCAGTTACATGTAAGGTCAAAAAAGTGCAGGAAGAGACAGAGCTCTTCCTTTCTCTCTAGTCAAGGCTTTTTGAAAGTTTAATACCAAACTAAGGATTGTTCACAGATGCCATATACTGTAGCAGTTACTTGGAAAAGGACAGTGCTAAAACCATGCTGTCTAATCCTATGTATTTTGTAATCTTTATTTGCCTTATACATAAGCCATAAACATATTGTCTGAGAACCATTATTTTGCAGATGCCAGATACACTAAATCTTGCAGGACACTCACACTCCCAGATTTAGCTTGTTCTCAAAGAAGAGGCAAACACTGTAAGATTTACTAAACAAGCACTCTGCAAACTGAAAACACCACAAAATCCTGCCTCTTAATTCACTCACACAGGACTAAAATTAATTTGAGACACCAGCTCTTAATTAGCTGTTTTGGCAAGGGCAAGAATGGGTTATGTGTGATTTTTGGTTTCACTATGTTGTTCAAAATAAAGGTTTTTAAAATGTGATTTCTGAGTTCATTAGCTTTCCCTGTGATATGAACAATGACAGTGCTACTCTACAGCACCTTTCTCTAGGTATATTGTAGATAGATATTGTTTACGGCAAAAAGGGGGAAAGATTTGGTCCAAAGGCTGGACAGGAACACCCCTGAACTTTAGGAAAGGCTGAATCAGGATCTGACATTTATAGTTCAGACTCACTTCTGGAACAAACAATTCTTCTGTGCACGCTGTACCAGATGGATGAGTGATTCACTAGAATGTGCCAGCCTGAGAGAAAGTCATCAATTCTTCTAGATGAGATCTGGAAGTGGAGGTTCAATCAGGAGCTGCAATAGAGTGAGGTCCTGATCAAAAGCTCATTGAAGCTGGGCAAGATTTCCTATGGCGGATAGGCAGATAATCCTAACCTTCCCTCCAGACTGCCACATCAGTAAGGAGACAAGTTGGAGAAGCCCAGAGGTGCAGGCTGGCATGGCTATGACTGGACAAAAGCTCCAGGGGACTCCAGCCCCCTTCCTTGTCTTGCTAGTAGCCTTCATTTTTTCCCCTGTTGATTTTCCCTCCTGTTTTTCAGACTTTTCTTTGGTCATTTTATTTGGGTTTAAAACATTCTGGGATTGCAATCATTCCACATTTTTGCCTTGAAGACATTTAAAAACAAAGACAATATAAGTTTCATGCTCAAATGGGTTATATGAGGAAATCATGGGGAAAACTGTAGCAGTGATGCAAAAACTGCTGTGTGAAAAACCACTGGGTAAGACTGTCAGAATTTTCTACAAATACTCTGAAATCACTCTTTAAAGTAAAGCTTTTATCCAACAGCCACTCACAACTGGGAAGTTCATAGGCCTATCACAAGCCTGCCAAGAATACTGTGGTCACAGTCAAACCCAAATAGCCTCTCAGAAAAAAAATCCACATTGAGATAAAATGAAGTAATTTTGGTTTTGATGACATTTGGAGGGAGGAGAGTGAAAGAAAATTCAGTGCATAACTGACAACTGGCATCTACTGTGCTAGGAATCGGTATTTTCCAAGATAAAAACAGGCTGATATGAGGCTCTTACTCATGATTGCAAGTGACTCTTTTGAGGGGGATCCCATTTGTGAATTTAAACATTAAAATCTAACTTTAAATCAGCTTATAAAGGACAACTCTCAATGTAATCATTCAGGGACATAAGGGAAGAGAGATGTGAGATCTTGACTCTGAACTGTAGTCTTTTGTACAGTTCTGGGTGCAAAAGAAAGGACAGAGCCACACTGAGAGCACAGGCAATGATTCAGCCAAAGGATAAATTTAAACTGCAGCCCAGGAAAGAAATGGAGTAAATCAGCTCTGTATTTCTGCTGTTGCTATTGGAACTTCAGACATAAAGCTTCCTCCACACTGCAGTCACCACAATAAGAACTGTCCATGATCTACACTTTCAGTGCTGTCCTCTAGACACAGGAGCTGGGAGCAGGCAGAACAAAAGGGGGTTCACCTAAATAAAGGAGTTTTACACTGATCTCTGCTGTGCTGAAGAATTTCTCCCCCTAGTCAGCTCCACAGTTGGCTTGAAGTGCAGTCTTATTCTGCTCTTCAAGGCCAGTTTCACCAGACTTTGAGAGCTTTACAGGTGTTTATCACCAAATGGAGATGATAGTTATCTCAGGTGGGCCATCCTGATCTTTCACAGAACTTGGTCTCCGCTGTTTTTTTGGCAAGAGCCCTCAGTCTTGTTCCTGCTCAGATAACCTGCCAGCAACACTTTACCACTGCTATTTCCTGTGCAGGGTAATAGCCTTGGGTTTTTGTGCCTACTCATGCCAGGCCATTGTGCTCTGTGACATTTGTACAGGACTCAGTTCAGGCACAATGACTCTTGCAAGGTAAACAAGGCCATAGAAAATAAGCTAAAGAGCTAAGCGACTAATCCAAGAATAATCCCACTATCAGAGCTGTTTCTTCACAGTGAAAACTAAAGGAGGGCAGGTGGGTAGAGGTCAGGAGCAAAAATGAACATCTGATGGACATAATCCTGCTGGGCTCATGTGACATGCTGTGTTCATTCCTGTAGAGAGGCGCGTGGGTGGGTGGATGAGTGCACGTGGCTGTGTGAGTGCATGCATACATAGTGAAGAATTCTGGAAAACATCTTGTGAAAACTCTGTTCTATGCACAAAAGGCAGAGAAATCTTAGCTCTGGAAACCTTTACGTAAAAACTGTATGCATTGAAAGCAGAAAAAAGGCCTCAGGACTGAATTCCACCTTCTTCTGGACATCACTGGCCGTGAGATCTTTGCCAGCTCCCCAAGAAATCCATTATTCCATGAATGGCATTTGTGAGCTTAATTCTTTAAACCTCATTTTGACCAGGGTAGGGTCTTGCATCAGTCTTCCCTGTCTCTGTCAATAGCAAATACCCAGCTGAGGTCACATGTCTTTCAAGTCAATCATCAGAAACATCATTTCCTAAAGGAGAATGATAACTAACAATTTTCTAAAGTAAAACACACACTGATAAAAGCAAAGTTTATTTGATGGCCAATGACAAAAGCTGTATGTAACTTTCAGATCCTTAAAGCATAAATGTTCAGTAGGTTCAGAAAGTGTCACAGAGCCTCCTTTTCTAAATTCTAGTCTAGAGAAGAGATTAAAACATCTCTCACTGAGATACAGAAAACACGAGCAGCACTTGCCAGTGTTAAGATGTGAACAAAACTGAGTGCACAGCTGTTAAGTATAGTCCTTTGATGCAAGCATATTTTGGCAATACAAAGACTGCATCAAAGGATGACATTTTGGCCACTGGCTATCCCATCATAAGGTTATCAAAACATACACGGTTGAGGAAAAAGTAAGAGTGACCATTTCCCTTTGCCTTATTGAGGGATAATTCAGATCATTTGAAATAATGAGTGTCAGTGTATATTTGTCAGTTTATTTCCAGCTAATCTAAGGAAGGACAATGATGTTGTAAAAGGCATTGCAACAACCTCACTGGGGTACAGTGTACAAGTCTGATCATTTATATCCATGACAAATACTCCCAGGAAAGTTGCTAAGATGATAGGGAGAAGGATCTTGGCATGAAAGGGATTAGCCTACAAATTGAAGGCTGAAGAGGACATACTGCAAAACAGAACCATACGTGATTCAGAGAGAAAAAACACAAGATGAAAAAGAACAATTTAAGTTGAATATTGTCAAAATGACAAACTTTCCATAACTAAATTGGAGTTGGAAATTAAAAGCAGGTTCCTAACCAAAGTGAGATTCTGTAACTGGGTTTCCATCAAAGCAGTGAAGGCAAAACTTAATTATTCTTAGTATAGAGCTTGACCAATTAAAGAAAGGACTTTTATGAAATGCTTCCAGCAATAGCCAGGAAGTGGAGTCCATAAGAAGCTACTTCCAGACAAGTTTCTATTTAAGATACTCAAAGCTGCTGAAATCTCATGAACTTGGAGCACAGGCCAGAGCTATAGTTTTCCACTCTTCCATGGAATGGTGCCCTCCATACATGTTCTCACCAAAAGCAATATGACAGTTCACAGAGCAAGGCAGTGTTCAACGTCAGTGTAACACTCTAGACCACAGAGCACACTTGCCAAAACTATCTATCTACATGGTCTTTGGAGCCTAAGTTCCCATTTTCAGTTTATCCACTGACTTGCAAAAGCATTTATTAAAGCTGTAAGTCACACTAGAACATCAATGCTAGAGTGAAATACCGCTAAAGAACAAGGCAGGGTAAGGTTTGAAGTTAAAGTTTTCTTATACCAAAGGCATAGGTGAAAAAATTAGAGCAGGTTTCACACAAGCCTTTTGCAAGTCTAAGACACTTCAGGCATTTTGAAGTATTTTATCCCTATTAATTTTCCTCATTTTATGTGTTGTCATTTTTTTTGATTGGATACCAACTTCTGACCCAAACGAAAGTGGACTTTATTTAGAAAAATAAGCTTTCCTCAAACAACACAATACTATCTTGCTCAATTTCCTAACAGCAACAAAATCCAATTAATGATTGAATCTGTGCCAAAATAAAAAGCTGGGGTTTTTTTGTAGAAAAACCTGTGAAGTACTTCATGGAACTGCAAAGATTTTGGCCTAAAACTAAAAACAAGAACTAGCAACTACATTTTCCCCCCAAAGAAATTATCAGAGAGTGCATCAGACTCTAAACACCCTTCAGAACCTGACAGAGACCACCAAAGAAAAATAACCAAAATTTTTCTTCAGCGACATAGCAACTGTTCGTTTTTCCGGCCATTGCAACACGCAAGTAACTGCTCCACTCTTCGTATAATGTGACATATTCATACTGTCAGTGATACTCCTCCCATCTCAGGGGGATTATTTTTTATTTATTTCTGAGGCCTTTTCAAAAACAAATATTTGCTCCCATTTTGCACATCTGGAGTGCCAATTCCAAACCCTTTTGCTAGGAAAGCATGTTCTAGTGCATGTTCTTTTGTACGAATAATTTCTACATTAATCTACTTTCCTTTCCCCACATGACTGGATTAAAGTTTTAGGGGGCCCAGGGTAAAACCAAACAATAAGAATAGTCTTACTGTCATCGTCACCAAGTTCCACAGAGATTCTATCCCTGTTTTCCTCATTCTGTCCTCCCCCCTCTCCTTCTTCAGAGGATTAATTTCTCTACTTGCTGTCCCTCAGTCTGAGGTCTTCCCTGCTGCTCACATGAAAGAGTGTAAGTTACTGACTGTTGAAAACTTCAGCTGAAGTGGAGCCAGGTCAAAATGAGGTTATATAAGAGTCTAAAGGCAACTTTTTTAGGTCACTTTCTTGGCCACGCAGATTCCAAATGTTTCAGTAAGCAGGCTGCACTTAACACTCTAGGTGACAGTAGTCATTAAATTAATACTGTCTCAGCAGATAGTTTTTAAGTGCATTTCTCTTATGTGCACCCTAGAAGCACATGCAGTACTTGTATCATTCCCAAACTACCTATACAGCCATGCATTTACTTGTACTCATATATGGACAGAAAGAAATCTCAAAGCAGCTATTTTTCCCAAAATGATTTTATAACAAAACTATAATTTTTCTCTTACTATTGCTTTATGGAGATGAGCTGATCTTTGAAGTGACAGACAAAATAAAAGGCCTAGTCATTCTAAGTATTATATATTATATTTATATTGTACATGCTTGTTTTCCTCTCCTAAGACCATTTCATGAGCCAACTCTAATCACTGTAAGGAGTCTCCAGTATACAAAAGGTGTTTACTTTGCTTTTTTCCCCTTAGTAAAATGACCTTTACAATATTTTTGGTTAAGCATTCTTACGACTGGAGATTTATCTGAACATTTTAGACCTGAAACCCCTTGGGAACTCTAGGGAACGCATTCAGCTTTGTTGCAAATGCTGAGAAAGCAGGCATGTTTGCTCATAGTTGCAATAAATTAGGCAGAGCCTATGATTGTAGACATGAATGAACCAGAAGAGAGCAACAATATAGCCATCTCTAACAGTAGATGCAAAACTGATTCTTCTGAGCACATTACCACATTTTCCTGGTGCGTTTCTTTAAATAGTAAGCTTACATAATCCCATACTATACAGCTCCAGATAGACATGTTTTTCCAATGATCAATTTGCTAATGAGATTATTACAGCATTTTATCACTTCAGGGTGCGCAGTGTCTCAGTACAAACCCTGTTGTACATCACTCCCTGGTTTGTGCTAGGTTTTTCAGGTAAATCTCATCTCACCAATAATGCAAGATAAAATGACTAACGTTTTGCATCATATATCTAGCCATACTCTTTAGTAAAGTTTCAGTAATGAGTTCCATCATGAGACAAAAGCTGAGAAACAAGTGCTTTGCTCACTTAAAACTTGAAGAGATAACATGACCCAAAGCAGAATACAAGCTATGTGAAAAAGAGCATCCTGTCACTTGACCATCAGGCCAAAGAAACCAACCAAACAAACATTAAAAAAAAGTCACCATACCCACACCCATCAGCTTTCTGGTCCTACTAGATTAACACTGCAGTATCATTTCCTGTGGTTTTCTTAGCACCATATCCTACATGAACATTCAGACAGGAAGGGACAATAACAGACAGTCCCAGTAACAGTGACTCAGATTGTCATTAAGGATCAGTCAGGGTGTTGATAACAACGTGCTATTCCTGTCCTCACTGGTAGCTCTATGAACACCTAAGGCTATCCCCCTAGCAGGGGCACAGTCACTAACTGAGCAGGCAGAGCTAGGCTGCCCTATTTAAATGGACCCAGGTAAGATGCTGAACACAGAATGCAGAATCAGATGCCTGCAAGAGACCCAGTTCCATTCTGGACCTAGGATAGCAGCTAATTTCTGCTTAAAAAAAAAAAAAAGTGTGCAAAAAGCAACTAGCCCAGCATTATTGTGAAAACCTTAAGCAAAAGTATGCCCCTATACAAGGCTTTAGGCATGAGGTTTAAGAGACTTCAAAGCATAAAAAAGTTTACATGCAACTGCAAAAGAAAGGAAAAGCCCCAGCCCTGTTCTGCCTGGCCCTGCCCTCTGAGAATCTGTTTGAGTATCCCATCCTCCAGGAACCTCACTGAGCCTCTAGTTCTTGTCCCTGTTTCCTTACCTCACTCCAGACACCTGGATAAGTTTTGAGCTTTGCCTAATGCAGTTCAGGTGAAACCTCTTCCAAGGCCAAAAGCAGGGTTTTTTAAACTGTTTTTAAAGCAGTTTCTTAAAGAAATAGTACAACTAACTATATTCTTTTCTCTGCTGAGTTTTGACTGAAAAGAGTAAACAGAATCTGTCCAGTGGGATCTGTAAAAGTGATGTGTTTACTGACAGAGATACAATTTTTTGAAACACTTTGAATTCTTAACAGCATCCTATATTTGATAAGCTATATGTACTTTGTGGCTATGCTTGTGCTATGGTCCTCACTGAAGAGACGGGCAAATTGAGGTACGGATAACTCACTTTGCTTGCCTCATATCAGGCAGTAAGTGAATGGCAAGGCCCAGAAGTGTTGACTTCCCATCCTCTGTACCATCACCAAATGATCCCATGAATGTTCTGTTCTCTGTCATTTTCCTACTCAAGTTCAAATTTTTCACTTCCTATTTGACTCTGCAGCTATCCAGTTCTATGTAACAATGCCTGTGGTCTTTTTGCTTTTAGACAAGTTTACATTTTAATAATTGTCTACGCAGAATTACACAGGCTGGGAAGGCAAAGAATTAAGTACAAAACCAACACTCCAAAACAGGTTAAGCCTCCCACTGTAGAAATAACAATGGTAATTAAAGAGGAGTTTTGCAATTAAAAAAATGTTTTAACTCTGAGAATAAAATAAATGAAAATACTCTTGGTGTCGCTAACATTCTTGCATCATGAAATAACTACAAGCTGATGTTCTTAAAGCATCATTTATAGGGAGACAACACTAAGCCAACAGGCTTTAAAAGCAGATGAATTACCATAAACGAGTTAGCATTCCCCCTATAAATGTATCAATGCATGCATTATAAATACTGTCAAAATTTCCCTTTTGTGGTTACCAGTGGTATGCAAATTAAAAACCTCATAACCTTTATACGCATACTTTCTGCATTTCAGTTGTATGCATGTAGTTATACAGTCCCCTTTAACCTATTAATATACTCAATATCTTGTTTATATATGAAGAAGTTCAGTACATGGTTTTTTTCAATAAAGAAAACTTCAAATGTTGCCTTTCCATCAGAATAAGGCTGGCAGTCTGTTCCCCTTCTAGTAAGGATGTTATTAAAGAAGGAAAAGACTGTTTTGGTTGACAATGCACTGGACATAAAACTATGCATGAAAAACATGCAGACAGTGATACAGTCAATACCAGCTAGCCTACTCAGGGTCAGGACCCAAAATCATAGTCATATCTGATACAGCAATATCTGACTAATATCACATTCTAATTTGTTAAAACTAATCCTATTTCACAACCTTATGGTCATACATGTTTGGGTGCAAAAAGATATGCAGAATTCCCTGTCTCCATTTATGTTCATAATGCTGCTTATACAGCTTCATATATTTAGTTGCTTGCTTCTAAAATACAGAGACACAAGCTGCTCAGAGAATTTCTCCACAAACATGTCTTTCCTTAACATATCATAGGCAGTGGGGTTTGGATTTATGTTTTTTTTCCCTCCAGCCTACATGGGTTACCTGACCTCAAATAACATCTTCCAACAGAGAAAAATGAAGGAGCGAAGGAAAATGCCTACTTTTTCATGCCAATCACATATTCCGTTGCCTTTTTGGTTTCTGTCTTCTGAAAGCTCTGATTAAATATGATTTCCTACTTGTTCGTAGATGGGTTATTTTGCATGGAGTATTGCTGGCTTGGAAATAAACATCTTGTCAAACACAAAGCAACACAGACTGATTTATTCAGCAATATAGGGGTTATTTCTAGCATGTGATGAACTGAAAAGCTACACGCTGATTTATTAACCTCAGAAACGAAACGTCTTCCTGATTTTAATCTTTCTTGTCTATTTTTAACTAAAAGCAGAAATACTCTGTTTCTCTCTCTGAGGATGTACACTTTATTTAATGCAATATATACATGCTTGATCTGCTTATATTTCTGTGGGTGAACTGGAGGCTGTATGTTAGGCCTGGTTTGCAATTATTGTTCATATTCTGAAATACGTTTTAGCAGCTCTGGTTTTGTGGCAGCTGTACGTCAAACAATGCTCTCTTCTCAGCATGGCAAAAAAAGTTGTTCATGCCACCAAGCCAGTATTTTTTTTGCTAGGACTCAGCACACAGAGTATGTTTGTAGGAAGAGCCACAAGAGCAAAATATATGTACTAGAGTTGTTTCTCAATAACAAATCTCAATAACAAACAGTGCCTAGAGTTGTTTCTCAATACGGAAATTCAGTGATGAGACACAAGAGCAGGAAGGTGCGATTAAAAATGTCCAAAAAGGATAAGCACTTTGTATCAAGAGCAACATTTTTTAAATCTGTACATGCTTGATACTGTGAGCAAGGATACTGTATGTGCACACACACATGCAACAGTTAGCAATCTACAGGAGTCTCTATGTAGTATAAGCATGGATGAATAAGCTCTTTAATAAGTACATTCAGCACCACTCTGCACAGAGAATGCCAGGTAGGTAAAAGCTCCTAAGAGAAAATTGCAGTTGGCATCCTCAATTATTGACATTTACTGCTTGTGAAAAATATTAGGCTACCATCACGGGATGGTACAATGCTTCACCTAGCCACTGAGGATAAGACCGGAAAAAAAAGACTGGCTTGTGAGTATTTGGCTAAGCTAAAAGTCATGTGATTCAGCATTTGCTTAAATGGACAATGCAGATAGTCTTGCATTAATGCTACTCTTACATGGAGCCAGCTAGACATGCACCAGCTGTGGTCTAGAGACAGTGCTGGTTAGTACTATGCCTGAGTTAATAAGCATGCCTGCAATGCTGTGTATTTTACTTCAGACACTGTGCCAAGACATAGGATAGCATGTCTTCGTGGATACAGACACTCAAATTACATCCTGATGTTTCCAGATAGGTTTCTTTGGTCATAGTTTTCCAAAGAGCCTTAAAGTTTGGATGTCTTCACCACTGCAGAAAATCAGGCTCATTCTTAGGAGGCAACTCACTTAGATTTGGCTGCTACATCTAAGGCTGTTTTGTGGGAACAGAAAACTTGAAGTGGCTGTTTCTGAAAATGCTGCTGCCACTACCGTCTCTAATTTCAACCCCACAACTAAATAATAGAACTCATTACAGGTATTTAAGAAATATTCTTGGATATTTCTGTAACAAATGCTGTAATACTGCTAATCGTTTCCAAAAAGAAGATAGGCTTTCCCGGCTTGCCCTGCCCAGGTGTAACAGACCTGACACACGTTGCATTTTCAGCCTTCACTTACCTTGGCAAAGTTGGCTAAAATCATGTTCAGATACAAGAGCTCCACCTTACAAACAGGCTTGTATGCAAAATAACTAAGGTGAAATTCATTACAGTGAAGGCCAAGTCCTGTACTTAGGGACACAAAATCAAACACAAAGTGAGAATAACTGGCAAGACAACAAAACCTATTGACAGGACTTGAGGGCACTAAACCACAGACAGAATGCAGATCAATGATATGACACTACTGCAAAACTAAAGGTAAAAGGAAAAAATAAGATCACTGTCATTCCAGGATATGCTAACAAAATCTTCTATATAAAAGACAGCAATTATTTCCCTTCACTAAGCTTTATTAAAGCTTCAGTTGGAACACTGCCTCCAGTTTTGGTTACCATTGGTTACCATTTGGTTATGCTTTTTAAAAAGCTAAAGACAAGCTGGATAAAGTCCAAAGAGAAGTAGTTTAGAAAATATGGCTTATGAAGAGAGGTTGAAGAAACTGGGTTTGTTTAGTCTAGAAGACTGAAGGGAGAAATGATAACAGGCTTTCATTATGTACAAAATTGCTAGTAGGGGGACAGTAACCAGTATCTCTGTGGCCACTGAAGGAAGGACAAGAAGAAATCAGACCAATTTGTAATAAAGAAAACAGCATTACAAAGGTAGTTCTTCAAGCAGAGAGGGGTCAGCAAACTGCTTGGAAAGGTTGTGGAATTTTATTGATCAAAAAGTTTACAAGAACAGCTTAGGCAATTGTCCTTTTGGGATAGTCTGCTATGGACCTGAGCCTGGTTTATTGCAGAAGACTGGATTAGACAATTATCTGAGATCTTAGGCTGACTTTTCTACTTATACATTGATGGTGTCATTCAAGAATACTGCCTACAATATAGAATTTTTACAAAATCAACTAGTAGCTTGGGTTCCTTTGGACTTGTATGCCATGATCCATCTCTCCCCACCCACCCTTGCCCAGCTCTCTGTGACTCTGCAACGTCATTCAACAATCCCAATTCCTCCCCAGATCAGCAACCTCATCTACCCACTCCACCTCCCTCCCTACTTCATTTACATATCGTCTGGGCAAAAGAAAGCAAACATGGAGACTGGTTAAGAGTGTATGTTTGAAAATAACAAGTATGGATGGAGCATTTTACTGGCTATAAGGCAGCTGATTGGTTCACAGAATAAGCTGACTGACACTTTTACCTGTGTAATTTGGGCTTTCTTTCTTTATCTAGCTGCCATTTTTCATGTCACTTGTAAGAGCTTTTTTTCTCTAAGATTTCTGCTCCTTTGTCAAATTTGATCATGTTTGAACAATAGATTCAAAACAGGGAGGGAGGGAGCAATCTGTTACACAGAAACAGACCGACACACGGCATGATCACATATACTATACACATATACAATACTACCCCTAATACCTCCCCTACATTCAAATCCAGGATAAAATCATTTGGATGTCTACCTTCCCAAGTCCTAGCAACTATTTCCACTGATACGTTCATCAGACTTAGGCGCTTGTTAAAAAAGGGAGACTATAAAACAACGTGCTAGGATGTGAATTTAAAGCCCAAATGTCCCATAACAATTTCCTAGTGGATTTTCTTAACATTGAATGAAAGCGTCCTGAGGCAGAGCTTGTGCTTTATTTCTTCTTTGCAGACCAAGCCTTTAGCCTTTAAAAGAACCATGAGAATTTTCCCTCACTAAAGATCAAATGATTTCGTTTCTCTGACGTTACAGAGAGTTGTCAGATGGTCATATTTCAAATATTCTAAGTAGCTTTGTTTAAGTGAAGGTAGAGGTGACTGGACAGTGAGAGAGATGAGTTTTATTTTTCAAGAGGAGAGAGGAAGGTGTGTTATACAGCCCACTTGTTTATTCCCTGGATGACTCTTTCGACTCTTTCTTTCCAGAACCGCTTGCTTATTCTACTTGCTATGCAATTAGGCAACACTATAGTATCAAACACACTACAGTCTTCTCAAATTTTCCTTCCATTCCCAATAGTAATTATGTGACATAATTTGGGAGTCAACTTTTCCGCTTTCGATATATGTATTAGGGTAAATGTGATTTGAATTCAGAAGACATGAGTCACAGCAGGCTGCACTCTAGAGAGAGCAGTATAAGAACCTGATCCTAAAGAATTTCATTCATGCCAGCAGTCCTTATTTACGTGAGCAAGTCGACAGTGCTAATGATGTACATAAAAAATACAGGGGTAAGTAAGGGTCGGCAGTATTCAACACTGCTGTTAAGACCTCTGGGATAAAGAAAAGGCTAAACGCAATCTGAAATTGGAAGAAATGTCCCCATATTTTATATACACTTTGTATCTCGTATACGTTTATTAGACAGTATATGGTTCCATTAGACAGCAGCATGCACTTGATTTTCAACTGCGGTGTCTCAAGGAGTCTGAGACATAAACTACATGGATTACTTTATGCTCAAAATAATCTCTTGGCAATACTTCTTGCTTTCCTGACTCCAAGGCATTGTTTGTAATAAAAGCTTGCAAATAACTACATCAGGCAATTTTGTTATTCAGTCTCCTCCCTCAACACAAAACAATCTCTTTCAGCCTGTGTTCTTCCTGAAGCAGCCTACAATTACTCTGTATGTGCACACTGTCTAACAGCTGCTGCCTCAAAACGCTGCAGCTACTTGCACAAAATACGGGGATGACTTAAAGCCTATACTTTCTATTTCACAGCTCAACAGTGAAGTTCAGTGTCTGCCTCAGCTTGTTAATCTACACCAAATTCGTAACACAGGTGAACTGTGATAGAGGATGCTCTATCAGTTCTTGTGAAAGCAGAGAAAGCAGACAGATGAAGTGATAACATAGAGAGGACTTAGGAAATTACAACATAGGATTTTTATTTCTATATTCTAGTACCTTCTAGACACTGCATTTTAAGCAACTGCCATTTAAGAAACTCCCAGACACATCACTTCCTAGCACACAGTTAATCTTCCTTCTCAGGAGCACATTACTGTTTATTCATTGCTTCTGTTAGTTATTTCAAATACGTATCTTTCAAGCTGCGTAATGACAACACAGTCATTTTTTTAATATACGTTATTCACTTTCTCTGTCTCGTGACTACCAGCAACAGCGAAACTATGTATTGCACAGATCTGTCAATGCCCTTTTCCCTGGTGTTTAGAAGAAATTATGCAATGTAAGCAATGGCATTAAGACTGCTGCATTGGACCCATGATTAATTGATTGCTTCTGCCTAATTAAAAGAATAATAGAACAGGGTAAAGGTTTGTAAATGACTATAGTACTTTGTCAGAATGTGGTGTCATTTTGTGGTAAAATGTATACGTTCTGTCTTGTGTATAATCCAGCCTTGCCTGATTGCGTAATATGAAGTCTATGCTGCAGACAAGAGATGCTCTGTTTCATAGGTGAACATAAACTTAGGAAGTCTCTTCTTTACTTCATCTGTGAATACCCGGATAGTAATATAAGCTCTGCAGCTGCTTGTTTATAACACACAAAAACACACTGGGACTGCTCACAGATGCAAATTAGCAGCTTTCATTCACTTCATGGGACCAAAGGTCCCTGCATGTAAATGTATAAACATACATACTTATACTCTCCTCCACTAAGCAAAACATTTGAAAATGCGTATCTGCAAGAACATTCTGAATTCTAATGAAAGCTGAGGAAATTCTACTATGCACTTGAATTTGAATGCATGCTCTAATGATTCACTGACTAGAAATACTTTGCGGAGGCAGAGACTAGGTGCCTATATCTAAGGTTACCTCTGATCCATTGCTGACAAAGGAAGTACATGAAAAAGTCTTTTGATAGGGAATACTTTTTTTTTTCTCTTTATTCCTTCATAGACAAAGCAAACTGATCTGAACTTTGAAGTACAGTAAATGTTTTCAGTTTCAGGAATAGAGCGGGGGAGTATTTTTTGCTTCATACTTTATGATAAATTCTATTTCTTAAAAAGAAGTGATTTTTCGTTGTAAGGAAAAAGGCTTAAAAATGATTGACTGGCTTTACTTTTTCTCTGGTATAACAATAGTACAATTCTTCTCATCAAACCGGACTACCTTTTTCCAACACCAAAATCTGACTAACGGTGAACAAATGTGCTGTGCCAACATGATAATTCAGAAGAAATTCAACTGTAAATATCTCTGCTTTTTAAGTACTTAGGACTTAGTTCAGTAAGCTAGCCATTAATTGAACATTTGCAATTTTCCACACATTTTTTTGATAGGCAAACAGGTCTGCATTTGATGCAAGAACTTCAAAGACAAAAATATCCAATTTGATTTTTGTGTGCAGGCAGCCTGCAGATGTGGTTTGCATGGGGAAAATGAATCCCACTCAAAATAAGCCAGAAGAATTCTGTGCATCATAAAAACTTTTTAGAGCTTTGTTAAATTGTAGAATAATAATAACAATAATAATAACAATAAACACTCTTCATTTTCAATGCTGTTCCCTGAAGTTCATGTTGTATATATTTACATTTGTATGTTCATATACTTTCTCCTTTTATCAAAAGATAAACTGTATCTTTTTAAAGCTTTCCTTTGATGGGACTAAAACATATCAGATAATCTGGTGTAAATTGTTTTAATACCATGCATCTCAGTAGTACTATTCCAATGTACATTGTCTGCTCTATTATCCATAAATTACAGCTTCAGTATAGATTATTGAGATTCCACCTTCTATGTATGTAACTTTAAATGCAAAAAATTTCTTATTATCCCCTAGCACACAGAATAAGAAATTCTAGGCAGAAGGTCTTTTCAAGAGAGAAATTCACTCCTTTTATTATGTCAATTTTACATTTTTTTGTGGTTTGCCTTAGACTGAAACCATACTTTCTGCATTGATTGACTACTTCAAGAAAAAAAATTACAGTCTCAAATATAGCTATACTAGCAACCTTCAGAGTTGTAAACATATTCTGCAGTGACTATTCAATGAAAGTGAAAAGGGCCCCAAATTCAAGAGGAAATAAGCAGGATGTGGTTCCAAAATTCACAATAAGAGAGTGACCAATGCATTCATCCTATAAAACATTCAGGCACTCCTGGGATGTGGCTATAGCTTTCGCTTACAGCTCACATTCTTGAACACACCTAAATTATAACAGGTAAAATCCACTAAAACTGTTTCAACAAGTCAGTCTTCTCTTCCGTACTAGAATAAAGCAAAGAGTCAAATTGTGACATTAGCTATATGGGCGTAAATCAGTATTAGCTCCACAGACATCAACAGAGCTAGGTGTACCCACTGTGATGGGAAGCTGGACCTAGAAGCAAAGAATATGCTACAATTATGGGCCAAATTCGGCCGCCATCACTGTGGTATATTTCTGGAGTAGCAAGATGCTTGCTAGAGATTCTTTAAGATTTAGAAATGAGCCCAAATTACTTCTTTTTTCCTTAATTCTGAGGAAGTTTGAGGTTTTCTATTTGGGCTCCCATGCATTTTATGGTAACACTGAACAACCCATTTTCAGAATGATAGTTCACTGACGTTACAGGGATTCTCAATAAGAAGGTCCTCCTTTCACAACAATCAAGAGGAAATATTCTGACATAAGATTACAGATTCATCCACACACCTTTGGATGAAATAAGAGATAAAGGTTGGGCATTATTTTTCATTTTGGAGTGGACAGTTCCTGGTTGCCTGCCCCAACTTCCTCATCTAATGTAAAAACACTTGCGAAATTCTCTTATGGCCTTTCAAATCTAACCTCAGCTGACTTATTTCGATGTGAAGAAAAGCCTGATAGTAATGTTCTGGGCTTGTATAAACAGCTGTCCCTTTGACTTCTGTGAGACAATTAATCAGAGAAAGTAATGAGCATATAAAGGGCTTAGTGGACTGAACAGGAAGAATGTACAACTACCTGTCAATTAACTCTGTCCAAGTAGGATCAGTCACTCTCTCTTTCTTGCTGTCTCTTAATTTTTTTTCCTGGCAGGGCTCTCCTTATCTCTCTCTCTCTTGGCTTTTAATCTTGAGGGATTGGAGGTTCTTCCTGCACGAATATAATAAAAAGGCCTTCTTCAGATGGTATACTCTCTCTCTTAAATTAAAAAGGCTGACAATCATTTTGGCTTTACCTAATGTATACAATTCTGTAGCTATCTCATTCATTGAGTCAAGAATTTCCCAAGGCATTTCCTGGGATAATCTGCAGTGCACTAATGCCTCATACGTTAGTCAGTCCGACTGCCTGATGTGTTTTACACAGTTCAGCTTAGTTCAGAATCCAATTCAGTTACTGCTCGAGGTTGCCAAACTCGCTCCCAATTTTCCCTCACCACACACGCAATCGACTGACGAGATTCTCCTTGCTCCCTGACACTCGGCCTTCCACAGAAGCAAATGCCAAATATAAAAAGCCAGGGGAATGCAGAGGAATTAACCATTTTTGGAATTCAGTTACTTCAAAACAATTTCACGTGCTCGTCACTTTTGGTCACACCGAGCACGACAGTACACAGAGAACCTGCCCTTCTAACCGCTAGAAGCTTTCCCCTCACCTCAAATTTTGATTACAAGGGAGATTCTCAGCTGGACCACACTGTCAGTCACTCTATTTACCACACTAAGCCACCACCCGACGGTCATGCCCGAGGCGCTTCCCGGGGACAGGAGCGGGCACAGGCCCGCGCCCTCCCCCCGGGCGAGCACAGGGCGCCGAGGGCGCCGCGCTCCCCCCTCGCGCGGACCCCCGTCCGGGGCCCCGCGCCGCAGCCAGCGGGCGGCAGCGGAGGGCGGCCGCTCCCACGGGCCGCGCCGAGGCACTGGGAGCCCGTCTCGCCTCGGAGACGCACCTCTGCTCCCGGGGCCGGCGGAGGGGCCGGCCCGCCGGGGCGCCGTTTACCCCAGGCCCGGGGCCGGCGGAGGGGCCGGCCCGCCGGGGCGCCGTTTACCCCAGGCCCGAGGGGGAGCGGGAGCGGGAGCGGCGGTGCGGGGGGATGGGGACACCTCGGCGGCCGTCGCTGGCGCAGCCGCGCCCCAGGCAGAGCCGCGGAGCGGGCGGCCGTCGGGGCGCGGCGGACGCGGTCCCGGGGCTGGCTATAAAAGGAGAAATGCCGCCGGCGGCGGGGTGGCCGCCGCCATAGGAGCTCGCGGGGCGCCCCCAAGCGGCAGCCGGGCGCGGCGCGGCCCGTCGGGAGGCGAGTGCGCGGCGCCCGCCCGCCCGCTGCCGGCGGCGGCCCCGGGGCACGGCACGGCACGGCACGGCGCGGCTGGCGGCGGGGGGCGGGGGGAGCGCGGCCCCCCCTCCGCGGAAAGTTGCCTGTCGCGCCGCGAAGGGCCTCGGCCGCCGCCTCCCGCTTCCTGCGCCGCCGCCGCTGATTGGCCCGCCGCGCGCCGAGGAATGCGAGCGACCCTTTAAAGGCGCGCGCGGCGCCCGGCGCCCGCAGAGCACCAGGCAGGGCCGGGGGACAGCGCGACCCGCCGCCGCCGCCCGCCCAACCGACGCGCCGGCCGCCGCCGCCCGTCGCTCGCCTGGGGGCTTTCCCGCCCTCCTCGCCGAGACAGTCGAGGGCTGCCGGAGGATATTAGCCGCTGGGTGCCCGGCGCTGCCCGCCGTGCCCTCGGGACTGCTCCGGCCCGCTCTGCCCGGAGGTAAGTGCTGAAGCAGCTCCTGCCCCGCTGGTGGCTCCTGCAGGGTGACGCGGGCACCTGCCCTGTCCCTGTTGCTGCTTCCCACTTCGCAGCCTTCCTGCCCCCGAGGTGCTTGGGGAACTGCTGGTGCCAGTGCCGCGAACACCGGGCTCCTGGATGCAGTGGCAGCTTGGTGACCTTCTTCCTTCGTGATTGTCTCTAGGTTGGCTTGGAGGCAGATCTCTGCCATGGGGCCAGCGGCTGTTCTCTTCCTCTTCCTCACGCTCAGTGTCTCTGAGGCCAAGCGGACTGCAGGTAAGACCAGCCTCTGCACCCTGCATCTGCAGTTTTGTTACTCAGAGTGGTCACAGAAGTGCAAAAAGAAAAGGATTCTTGGTGTCTGAGTAGGCAGATGAAATTGTTCTCTGTGCTGAAGAGCTCCAGAGCTTTCAGTAAACAAAAATGTTTTAACCTAAGCACTATCTAATTGTGGGTTATGAACCGGAAACAACTTCTGGCATGGAATTTATGGAACCTTCAAAAAAGAAGTGTGGAGACCCCAGCACTTCACAGCATACTTTATCCACCTCTCTGGTAGGCAGAGAAGAGGAATCTAATGTAGGAACTAGCTGGAAAAGGAATGGGGCAGTAGGCTGCTTTATTGGGGGCCATAGAGAAATTACCCTGCTTGCTTTTACCTTGCCTGACTAAGCAAGCACTCTTTGCAATATCCCCATACAGCAGCCTGGGCTTCTGCGGTCTATTTCTCTGTGCACCTCTAATGAGGTGCCAAAACTGCTGCTACCTTTGTGTGTCAGGCAGCAGGTACCTGGCACTCCTGTGCCCACTGGCTCCTTTACAAGAATGCACATGTACTGCCACACAGCAGCTCCTGGTGGGGCTGCAGTACTGTCACAGCTTCTGTCTGTGCTCTAACATGAGGCTCTGTTCCTTGCATTAGATGGAACTTGAGCCAATGTGCTAAGCAGCCCCAGAAGATAGGCACTTAACTTAATCTCTTCTTATCCCTTGCTTATGGTCTGATCTCTCTGATTGCTTGCTCTGATCTCTCTGCAGAGTCAAGGGGAGATGATAACAGCGTGTTCGATCTCTTTGAGCTCATCGGCTTTATTCGCAAGGGAGCTGGGCGCCGGGCACCCGGGGTGCACCTGGTGAAGGGACCAGAGTCCTCCAGCCCTGCTTACCGCATTGAAGATGCCAGTCGCATCCCAGCTGTCCCTGATGACAAGTTCCAAGATTTACTAGATGCTATCCATGCTGAGAAGGGCTTCATCCTTCTGGCCACTCTCCGGCAAGCCAAGAAGAGTAGAGGCACACTGCTGGCTGTGGAACAGAAAGATGGCTCTGGTCATGTCCTCAGTTTAGTATCCAATGGCAAGGCAGGCACCCTGGACCTGAGCCTTTCTGTTGATGGCAAGCAACAACTCGTGTCAGTAGAGGATGCCTTGCTAGCTACAGGACATTGGAAGAATATCACCCTGTTTGTGCAGGAGGACCGGGCTCAGCTCTATGTGGGGTGTGAGAAGATGGAAAATGCTGAACTTGACATCCCCATCCAGAACATCTTCACTAGGGATCTGGCCAGCAGTGCCAGGCTCCGTATTGCCAAAGGGGGAGTCAACGACAACTTCCAGGTAAGATTTTCACTTCCATTTTGGCTAGCATTTTCAGTCATCTGCCTTGAAGGTGTATCAGCTATTCAACCAGCCCAAACATCTACAGAGATATAGCTAATATGGTGAAAGGGGTGCCACCACGAATCAGTTTTTGTACATCTGATATGAACCATCTCTAAAGTCACTATATTTTAATAATGCGGTTTGAAGGGAAGCACAGATTTGCAGGGTTAGAACTTTAGGCCATGAAGCTTCTGAACAGGTAGTGTAGCTTCATTACTCAGCTTATTATACATGCTTCTGGAATGCATAGTTTTTTTCCTTCCTGTCTGGAGAGCTGCCAGGTCCCTGTGGTCAAGGATGAGAATGTTGGGAAGCAGGACCTGTTTTCATTGAGGAAAATAATGTTTCCCCTTGCTGTCTGTCTGATGTGAAATTACTCTTAATGATCTTATGTGAAGTTAAGTGTCTACAAATACTTTCCCTGCAAGTTACACTTCCTCTTGCTGTTGCTGCAAGTAGCTGTAATTCTTTCTCTGTCCACAGGGCCTGCTGCAGAATGTGCGATTTGTGTTTGGAACAACTCTGGAAACTATCCTGAGGAACAAGGGCTGCTCCAGCTGTAAGTCTGCAGTCTTTCTGAATGCAGTGACCTATTAAAAATAAATTCTTCAGTATGTTAGGAAGACAAGTTGAGACAGAACTCAGAAGTATGCTGACATACAAATCCACATTGCATAAGAAATAAGATTATTTTTCTGCAGGCTCCCTAATGAATCGGGTGACAGCTGTTTAGCAGGTGTTACCCTGGAATGATAAAGGCGCATGGTGAAAAATGCATTTATCTTATGTGTGTTTTGTTGTCTCTTAGCCACTAGTGCGATCATTACACTGGACAATCCCATCAATGGTTCCAGCCCAGCTATCCGCACTAATTACATTGGCCATAAAACAAAGGACATCCAAGCAGTCTGTGGTTTTTCTTGTGATGAACTAACAAACATGTTTGTGGAACTGCAAGGGCTACGATCCATGGTTACAACACTTCAAGACAGAGTGCGCAAAGTGGTGAGTGCTGGTTAAATTCACGTTACCTTTCATCAGCTGGCACTTAGTGAGTGAATTCTAACCTGCCCTTTGTGTGCCTGGATGAACAGTAATAACTTTACTGTTGTCCAGTCTATCAATTTTGTGGAAGAGGCTGTCTTCTGTATTGAGTTCTAAATATCTTCTCTCTGTTCCCCTCCCCCCCTTAAGACTGAAGAAAATGAACTGATTGCTAAAGTGGTCCAGATCACTCCTGGAGTATGCATTCATAATGGAGTCTTCCACAAAAATAAAGAAGAGTGGACTGTTGACAGCTGCACTGAATGTACTTGCCAGGTAAGATTCCTCACATTTGTAAATCCTCTGTATATAAATTCATGAGCTGAGATTAAGAGATTTCCTTAATGACATTCTTTGTCTGAAAGAGTGAATCCTACACAGGAATAGCATACTATAATACCCACAGAAATACTCTGCTTGTATCTCATCCTACAGGACTCTCTGGTATGAATGTAGCTTTCATACAGTGTTATGACAGCACCATTTTAGAAAGATTATACAGAACATCACTGTGATACAACAGTTAACAAGTATCTAATTCCATGATTTGGGGAGTGTCTGTGCACTTTACATAAATCAAAAGTAAACTAAAAGGCAGCAGCAGAACAAACTTAGAGTAGCTATCAGCTTTCCTCTCTGAAATACCTTGTCTCCACCTTCTGTCCTCACTGAACCTCCTGCTGGCTTGAAAGGAAAAGACTTTCTAGTACTCTGTAAAAGCTCTCAACAAACTTGCAGCTCTTTTCTTTATATAACAAATGCTTCTAGCTGTGTCCCATTAGCTGTTACAGATTATATGCAACAGCAATCTCTTCTAGATTTCAGTTTAGCTGTTTGAATCCCAGCATTACCTTACAAGATATTTATGCTTTGTACTCTGCTTCTGTGGAATGTTGTAAATTACACTAAAATATACAGTTTCTCAGTTTCTTTAAACTCACTGCTTACTCTATTTAATTTTGAGTATATCTTAGCAGAAGTGTTTTGGATTAGCAGTCTGCCAAAGAGCAGGCTAACTTGCTTGCCTCTGTTCAGTGACTAAAAGCTGAATGTCTGTAAAAGTGCCATCAAAGGTATATTACCAAGCTCTGCCTCTGTTTCTATAGGTCTTGACATCTTTTGTCTTGTATTCAGCAAACAATATTGTGATTTCTGCCCCTGCTTTCCCAACCCTCTTATTCAATGTTAGCTGTAAACACCTTAATATAGTCACTTGCTTGTAGAAGAGGGGAGATCAAAATGGTGATCATGACAGCACTTTTCTGAGCAAGCTGCTACCTTCAAGAAGCAAAACTACAGGCTGCACTTCAGCTCTTAGTCAGTTTGGAAGTGGGTGTTCTTACCCTGCCTGCTTGGCTTAAAGATCAAAGACCTCTAAGTATAAGTTATGGATTTTATGGCTCTTGAGCCAAGTCTACTAAAATCACTTTATTTTACCATATAATTAGTGTAAATCCATATTAACAGACAAGAAAATTGGCTTCAAATTCTTGGTTTGTTCCCTTAAGTCTGAGGGAATTATACTTGGGATATCATGTAATAGTCTTTGACTCTAGCATCTGGTAGCTACCCTTGTTCAACTTCTGCTAAACCAAAATACTTCAACTCTTAACAGAAAAATAATTAAGGAATATGGGAGAGATGGAGAAAATAGGGATGGGACAAAGTATGGCTAAGAATACCTGGAACTACCCTTGCACTGTATCAGCTCTAAATATAAGAGTTTGTACTTTAGACATGCTATTGAGTCTTTTCTAAGTGCTAGAGAAACTCTTTTATCATTTGATCTTTTCACCTCCAAGTTCAAGCTCCACAGATTGTATTTATATTCCACTTGTTTATCAGGATTTTCACAATTCTTTGTAGAATTCTGCCACTATATGCCAGAAAGTGTCATGCCCTCTAATGCCTTGTTCCAATGCCACTGTTCCTGATGGGGAGTGCTGCCCTCGATGCTGGCGTAAGTACTTAAAAATACCTCACGCTTCTGCAGCAATTGGCTCTAGTTAGACACACTGCCCTAAAATGCACCACAACTAGGTATAGCCTTATACCACAGGTGGAGTTAGGTTAGCCTGATGCCTCTTTGAGGTTAACTGCATGCAATTTGAAACTCAAATGACTGTCCTTCACTAAACAGCCTGTGGCATACAAACCTGCTATATTTACTTCTAACTGACACTTCTCTACAGAATGACCACTGTCATCCTGAAAATCAGAACACTTCAGACAGGTTTTAGATATTACTGCATTTCTGTAGAGAAAGTAAGGGTTTAGGGATTCTTTAGATCAGTCATCAAGATGAAATTCAAAAGGAGCTCTGAAATCCAAAGAACATAGTATGTCCTGCCTACATACTTTTTGTGTGCTACTGAAGTATATTAGACAGCTCTAATATATTCACTATTGAATGCCTTTCAGTAGTCTATGCTATTTCAAATTTCAGCAAGTTAAAATATTTCAGAGGACAATACTGTCTAGCTCTCCTTATCTGCAAAGTGGCTATGAATCAAGCATATTTATACACAAGTTCAAATGAGTTTCTGGAGGATTTCTATATAGAAGCTTTATAATAAGGAACTGTAATCCTCAGTTTTTTAAAATCACAACTGTATGTGAGTCTTTCAGATTCTAACTGTTTCTATGGGTAGATTTCTCTTCTCCCCAGCAAACATAATACTGCAAATTGTGCATGCTAATTAATCTTGATTGTGCTTAGAAAAGAGAAACCTTGCAAAACTGACCTCAGACTAGTTTTGGTGACTGAATGATGAACCTGACATAACAATGATGAATTCAGAAAGGCTAGAAAGAGCAAACTGGCATGGAAAGTTAAAAGAACACGTTTTGTTTTGACATAACTTACAACAATTCCTTTTAGAACTGAATGCAGGAAAAGTTCTTGTATACTAACTAGGTATCCTTGTGTCTTAAAGTAAGCTTGAAGTAGAGGAAACTACTCAATTCTTATCTGAGCCTTTAGATGCCTGAAATGCATAAGTGATGCATGTGGGCACTTAAACATCCTAGTTCATGGCATTTGTCTTGTAAGAGAAAGGAAGATGCACATAGTTTTTGAGGAGAGTTGTGTCCATTTTGTGAAGAGATGAGTGGGAGAAAACACTATGGAAAACACATCCCAGCAGTCTTACTCGGGCTGTAACAGAACTGTGTGCCTTTGCAGCTAGTGACTATGCTGATGATGGATGGTCTCCTTGGTCCGAATGGACATCATGTTCTGTGACCTGTGGGAATGGGATTCAACAGAGAGGGCGCTCCTGTGACAGTCTCAATAACCGCTGTGAAGGGTCTTCTGTACAAACTCGAACTTGCCACCTTCAGGAGTGCGATAAGAGGTGTAAGTACTTAATCTGCTCACATTGGTAATAAAATACAGGGTACTTTTATTGGCTTAATACTAAACAGTAAAGATTATCCTGCTAAGCTGCTTTGTCACAGGGATGGAGCATTGGCTTCTAGCTCTACAGACTTATGTAATGAGGTAAAAGGAACCAGACAGTTCATGCAGTATGTAGGCATGTTTAGACACTGCTCCCAAATCAAAATTTCAGGCAAATTTAGGTGTGGTGTTTCTTTAGTAGAAAAACAACTTAGTGGTCTGTGATGATGCTGTAGCTATCCAACATATTGAGTCTTTGCTACAGTTCTGGTACTGGCTATGTTCTAGGAGCTGTGCAGCTGAAGTCTGTTCTTCAAAAACTATTAATTAACAGATCTCTCTCTCTTCTCTCTCTCTCTCTCTCTCTCTCTCTCTCTCTCTCTCTCTCTCTCTCTCTCTCCTCTGCAGTTAAACAGGATGGTGGCTGGAGCCACTGGTCACCATGGTCATCATGTTCTGTCACTTGTGGCATGGGCGTGATCACTAGAATTCGTCTCTGCAACTCTCCAGTACCACAGCTGAATGGCAAACCTTGTGAGGGTGAAGCAAGAGAAACCAAATCCTGCCAGAAAGATCCTTGCCCAAGTAAGTATGTCCAGGTGATAACTACTATTCATCAGCTTAAAAAGCAACCTTCTATTCAAGAATTTCACTCTGATCTGTTTCTAGCAATCTTCTCCCTTTAAACTAAGAGGTTGACTAGGTAAAACCTCACAGGTTAGTTTCAGACAAGCTATTTTATATTGCAGTTATGGTCTGACCCTTGCATGGAGTCCATTAATTAGGGCTCCCATTCTGTCATTTATGTCTGAACAATGCCTGAACTGCTCTCACTACAAAAGCAATAGTTCTTAGTCAGTGACCTTACAAACCAGTAGTACAGCTGAATTTAAAACTGAACTTGTCTCTTAATTTCTACCTCTCTTCAGTTAATGGCAACTGGGGACCATGGTCTCCATGGGATGCTTGCACAGTCACATGTGGGGGAGGACTTCAAAAACGTAGTCGTCTCTGCAATAATCCTGAGCCTCAGTATGGTGGGAAGACTTGCGTAGGTGAAGCTAAAGGGACTCAGGTCTGCAACAAACAGGACTGTCCAGTTGGTGAGTATCCCTTTTCCCATGAACATCTGAAGGTTGTGGTCAATCTTGAAAGCATTAATTAAAAATTATGGCAAAAGTCCCTAAAATAGAAGTCCTAGAATTTTCAATTGGCATATTGCAAAACACATAGTACTGCAGTGACCTGGTAAGTGTCCCTCATCTTAACACTATCTGATTTGTCTCTCAGATGGGTGTCTGTCTAATCCCTGCTTTGCGGGTACAACATGTACCAGCTCCCCTGATGGCTCCTGGAAGTGTGGTGCCTGTCCTGCTGGCTACCATGGTGATGGTGTCCACTGCCAAGATATTGATGAGGTAAGAAGGATAGTCTGATGCTTGAAAGGGAGCAGAAGAAAATGGGAAGGGAAAATAAAATCCCAGTGCTTTAAAACACTAATTGACATTCTCCTCTTTCTCATACTCTTAATTTCAGTGCAAGGAGGTTCCTGATGCCTGCTTTGTCTTCAATGGAGTGCACAGGTGTGAGAATACTGAACCTGGGTACAATTGTCTGCCTTGTCCACCGCGTTTCACTGGGACGCAGCCATTTGGCCGCAGTGTTGAGGATGCCATGGCTAACAAACAGGTATTGTCAACCTGAGATCTTTTCTGGGTTACAACACCTCATGAAGTTTCCAGACAACAGAAAGCAGCTAAGCATTTTGAGGAGGAGGGAAACAGGACTTGGTATATTTGATAAAACATCATCCTCTGATTCAGAATAGGAGCATTAAGCAATTTCAGTTAGAGTTCAAAATAAGTTTTAAAATTCCTGTTCTTCTCAGCCACAGAGTCTCAGATGTTGTATTCAATTTTAGGAGAATAATTTCCCAAGTATTCACTTATGATTCAACAATATATGACTTGAAGGTCCTTAAGTGCTTGGTCCCATTTGAAAATAAGAGGTTTGAGCAAGAGAAATAACTGGTTATTAGTAATTGGTGCTAAGACGGCTGCTGGAGTTGGGGAGTGGAGAGAAAGGAATGTATGAGAATTTTTTTCTTCTGATTGAAGGATCTCTGATCAGAATAGCCACATTCTTCATGCCTGATTGGTATCTTTGGGGGGAAAAATGAGGGATTAAAAAGTTAAAATTAAAAATCCACTTCTGGTGGATTTACTGTCTGTGTGGCCTTCTAGGTCTGCAAGCCACGTAATCCATGCACAGATGGAACACATGATTGCAACAAGAATGCCAAATGCAATTACCTTGGCCACTTCAGTGACCCTATGTATCGCTGTGAATGTAAACCAGGCTATGCCGGCAATGGCATAATCTGTGGAGAAGATACTGACTTGGATGGATGGCCAAACGAGAACCTTGTCTGCGTTGCCAATGCCACTTACCACTGTAAAAAAGTAAGTTTACGCTGTTTCCCTGTCTACTGTTTTAACAGCTGGCCTATCTGAGGAACATACAAAATATTTTAAGCTTGAAGTGTAAAGCAAGCTGCTCTCTAATTAGAGCTATTATATTACCCTATGTGCAAATAAAACAAGTAAAATATTCCTCTGTGTAGGAGTACCACTGTCAAAGTATGGGTAGGAGTATCTTGGTGTTGCCTTAGATATTTCTGCAATATGGAAGAACAGAAAGCCTAAAATAATTATAAATATTTACTATAAATGTTTTAGGAAGAATGTAGCTTAGGCTATACCTGTATCAACTTTTCTCTGACAAGATATCCACCTCCAGGGGAAGACAGAGGGTACAGTCCTGGTTTTTAAAAGTGTTTTGGACTATGGCTTCTAGATTTACCCTCACAATAGTATGACTGGTTAAAACCAGTAGAGTTACAGTAAAATAATACTTGTATGATTGACGTATTTAATTATACCTAATGATTATACCTTACCTGCTAAAAACCCTATTGTAATTCATGCCAGCAGTAAACACATCTGTGTACTTCCTCCTTTCTAGGACAACTGTCCCAATCTGCCAAACTCCGGGCAGGAAGACTACGATAAGGATGGGATTGGTGATGCCTGTGACAATGATGATGATAATGATAGTATTCCTGATGACCGGGTAAGACAACATGAAAAACAGCCTTTGTGAATGTAGCGCTCCCATTCCCCTTCCTAAAGCCAGGGTCTAGCTTCTGACCGTAATCTTAAGAGAAGACCATAGAAAATTGCTGGCACTGACAGCTATCCTTGAAACATTTATATATGCATAGCTATGCAGACAAAAAACCTTCTGCAGCTGGTTGAGCTTTGGAAATGAATCTTTGTTTTTATTCAGCCATTCTTAAACTCATGCAAGCAATGGGGTGTTTTGAGATAAAAGCATTTCAGTTTTAACTGTCTGTTTTCCTGCCTTTTGCTTCTCTTCTCGCATAGCAGCAAAAGCAGAATAGGGTCTCGTTAAAGGTTTAACGTGAATCTTTTTAAAGCTTTACTTTCTCCCTCTTTCAGGACAACTGTCCATTCATCTACAACCCGCAGCAGTATGACTATGACAGGGATGACGTTGGTGACCGCTGTGATAACTGTCCCTACAATCACAACCCTGATCAGATTGACACCGACAACAATGGAGAAGGAGATGCCTGTGCAGTGGATATTGATGGAGATGGTATGCGTCCTCTAGTCACACCTTTAAACTGCTTTCTAATCAGACTGATCAAATGCTGCCTTTTGTGGTACCATTAGCCTCTTACCAGAATTTCATACCCAAACACACACAAATTCACCTTTCTGGTGCTTTCAGGACATAATGACTATCAAAGTAATACTTACAGCTAATGGAGAGTCACCTTGTAATATACACATTTGGGGACAATTTAAACTTTAGCCCTATTCTCACAGGCAGTGGGAACAGAAATGGGGGGGCAGGGCTGCTAGTGATGTGTCAGGGTTGTAAGAGGGTCCTCATGATTTCAAATATCTATCATTGTGTGTGGTGGCTTTCAACAGCCCTTCTTTGTGGCATTTAGATCTTTGGGCTTGCATTCATGAGCTCTCCTTAATTTTGCAGGTGTCCTTAATGAAGTGGACAACTGCCAGTATGTCTACAATGTGGACCAGAGGGATACAGACTTGGATGGTGCTGGAGATCAGTGTGACAACTGTCCACTGGAACACAATCCTGACCAGGTAGGGGATTTGCATTATACAGATGGTGGATCTGAATTGTAGAAATATGGTGTCTTATGTGTTGCAGATCATACTTGAACAACAAGTTACAGCTTAAATTTGACTTGTTGCACATCATTCTTGTTGACTTGCCAAGTGGTACCTTTATCAGATAATAGCATGCATTCATATTTCAAACAGCTGGTAGGTATTTTCTGAAAAGAATTCTAGTGAAGGTTTGTGAGACTGTTGTATGTAATTATCTCCTAAACATTTTTTAGGTTTGTCAGATACAGTGATTCTCATGCTAAGGATCTGAAGTTCCTGTGAGCACTGTATGAAATTCAGATGGATAGGGACTACTCTCTTCAGTATCCTATAGTGTAGCCAGGACACTTTTATCAGGCTGCTATTATACAGAAATATGAATTGGAGATGGATTGCAGAAGCTGGCCACCTTAAAGTCCAGTTCAAGTCTTTCTAGAATAGAAGCAATAGCCAAATGCCTCTTAAACATACTTCTGGGACTTGCAGGATGTACTAAGTATTATAAAACATGCTAGGAGCAGAGTTACTTCTCAGGCATGATTATGTCAAAGTATTAAATACAGCTTTGCATTTTGCTACTTATAAATACAAGGTTTATAACCTTTCTTTAACCTTTGTCCTTATGTCTAAAACAGCTGCATTTCAAAAAAATCACTTGTCTACCAGTATAGCAAAGCACAGCTTGCTTTACTTCTCCAGGGCAAAGGCGTATTCTGACACTTGCAAAATTTTCCTCCTTAAAGTCTAAGGGGAATCCAGCCTCTCGCACAATTTGTTCAAAAACATTTGAAGATGGAAATGGATAAAGCCTGTGTCGTCCTGTCAAGTACAAGGCTGTAAGATTAATAGCTTCAGGGACATAACTGGAATGCTTAAAGGGTTAGAAAAGCTGCTGTAAATGAGTGGAATCTAGTATAATACTGTCATCTAGCCTATAAGCACTGATACTTTAAGTAATTTTATAGTCTCAGTTTAAATCCTTCATCTTTGTTGCTCACTTGAATACTTTAACCCCCAAGAGCAGAAAGTGGCTGAAGATCCATTTTACTTCTCCATTATTTACAGGCAGTGTTTCTCTTTTAACACTTTGGAATCTTAATGTAAGTCTCTAGTGGCCTTCAAACACTTTTTTCCTCATCAAGCTGTGGAGGCAGAGAGATTAGATTCCAAACTGCAGAACTAGTAGCTACTGGAATTGTGTGGTATGCCTTCTGTCAGTACCAGCTCCTGGGTCATCAGCAGTATTGGCAAGACTACTTGACTAAACCTTGAGGCAGCCTCAGAGATGCCTGGATTGTTTTCCCTATTTCAGAAACAGTAAGCAAATGACTGGCTAAAATATATGATCAGCAGCTACAGGAGTTCATGCAGTCTTTGCAGACTGCTAAGACAATAATTGTCTTAACTTACTGATGAGTCAGAGGGCATGAAGAACACTATAGGCTTCTTATTACAAAAATTTTGATATGGAGTGAAAGCTGTTAAACCAACACCTGGCAGACTTTGCTTTAATGCAAATCTCCAATGACTAGGTATGGAATATTTCTGTCCTTATCTGGTCCTTGGAACCAGGAAGCCCCCAGAGCAGGTGGGAGGTGAAGCATCCTGTGTCAAACATGCTAGATTGTAGTGACAGAAGAGTCACATAGCAGAAGGGAAAAGAGGAGGAGGAGAAGCTTACACCACACTGTTCTGCTGCTGTGGATTCAAATTAAAACCAGGGCAATACTAAAGCAGCCCCAAGACAGCGAGCACAGGCAGCTTAAGGAAGCATGTATTAATTCTTACATCCATCCTAGCTCTGATTAAAGCAAGCAGAAATCCCAATTAATTCTAGCTATTAAGGCTCTTATTTCTGTTATTTTTTTAAAGTGGCTTTTAAAAATGTTCTTTATTCTGCCCTTTTGTAGGACGATACTGACTCTGACCGCATAGGTGATGAATGTGACAACAACCAGGACATAGATGAAGATGGTCATCAAAATAACCTTGACAACTGCCCCTATGTGCCCAACGCTAATCAAGCTGACCATGACAAGGATGGCAAAGGTGATGCCTGTGACCACGATGATGACAATGATGGTATCCCTGATGACAAAGATAACTGCAGACTGGTTGCCAACCCAGATCAAGCTGATTCTGATGGTAAGATGACCAAGACCATAGTAACTTAATTGAGAGTCTCTTCCAACAGTTAGATACTGTGTTCTTCTCATACTATTCTGTGCTGGACAAAACTTTCAAGTAACAAAAAGACTGTCTGTCCTGATATTACAGTATTCAATAAAAGCAAGGAATAACTAAAAAATGACCACATACTGAGCTTATTGCTAATGTATGAAATATCAGGATGGAAAGGAAGGGCACTTATACAGTAACTGATCTGGCAGCTATAATGTGTCTGCCAGAAGTACCTGGGTAGTCAGAGCTCTGCAGTAAAGATTTCAACTCCATGTTGTAAGGCTTTGAAGCAACTATGGTAACAAACAACTACCAGTACCTGATTTCTTGGAATTTGTCACTGTAAAATTTCTTACACCCTGCAGGTGATGGACGTGGAGATGCTTGCAAAGATGACTTTGACCAAGACAGTGTGCCAGACATCGATGATATCTGCCCTGAAAATGTGGACATTAGTGAGACCGACTTCCGACGATTTCAGATGATTCCCCTAGATCCCAAGGGAACATCCCAAAATGATCCCAACTGGGTTGTTCGTCACCAGGGTAAAGAACTGGTTCAGACAGTCAACTGTGATCCTGGACTTGCAGTGGGTAAGGGGAACATTTTTAACTCCTACAGGCATTGCACCATTGGCCAGGGGTAGGGTGGAGGGACTGACAAACTACTAAAGTTGTTTAAGCATCACAAAAAAGCAGGGTCTCAAACTTCCTTCTTTAATGCCCACACAGGTTTTGATGAATTCAATGCTGTGGACTTCAGTGGCACATTCTTCATCAACACAGAAAGGGATGATGACTATGCCGGCTTTGTATTTGGCTACCAATCTAGCAGTCGCTTCTACGTTGTCATGTGGAAGCAGATCACCCAGTCTTACTGGGACTCCACACCAACCAAAGCTCAAGGCTACTCAGGTCTCTCCATCAAAGTTGTGAATTCCACCACAGGTCCAGGAGAACATCTTCGTAATGCTCTGTGGCACACAGGAAACACTCCTGGCCAGGTAAGAATGGCACTTTGATAAACCACTTTTCTGCACTGTAAGGCAGGCTATCCTTCCAACAAGTTAGACACTCGAGTCTGCACATCCTGATCAGGATAGGATAGGGTTCTTGCCAAAGACAAGAAATAACTTTGTAATTATCCCCAATCATGCAAAATATTATGTAAAGTTAACAGGAGTACATGCTGCAGACAGGGTCTCCAGCACAAAGGAATGCATTGTTTCTGGAATACTGAACTATATTCCCATTTATGTACTTAAAAGTAAATATAACCATAGCTAGTTTCAAAAGATCCCATTTCAGAGCCTACTGACTAACTTTAAACCTTTACTCATCATAAACAAACAATCATCAAGACACTTTCATGCCAAAATGCCTAAGTTATCTCAGGGCTGTGATTGATTAACACTATTTTCTTGTAGGTGAGAACTTTGTGGCATGACCCTCGTCATATAGGGTGGAAAGACTTCACAGCATACAGATGGCGTCTTAGCCATAGACCAAAGACTGGCTACATCAGGTGAGCACCATGCTTTTATCTGAAGTACTTATCAAAAATTAAAAGTGATTTGTCTTAAACTAGAAATCTGTAAAGATAAACCCAACAGAGGCTTGTCAAAGATGACTTGATGTCTTTTTGTAGAGTTGTAATGTATGAAGGGAAGAAAATCATGGCAGACTCGGGACCAATCTATGATAAAACCTATGCTGGTGGTCGGCTAGGATTATTTGTCTTCTCTCAAGAAATGGTGTTCTTCTCAGATCTTAAATATGAATGCAGAGGTAAGGAGGACATTTTATTGATGTGACTTAGCTGGTGATTTAGCTGATTCCTTAGCCTACATTTAAAAAAAAAAAAAAAAAAAAGCTTTGAGAAAGCTGCTTTAAAGACAGAATGGGACAGATCAAAAGAGCTAAATGTCATTTTGTGGAATAGTTCATTCATGATCTTTCATGGCTTTATTTTAAGCAAGTTCTGCAGGCATAAACAGGGCACCTTTTTGATAAACTCTGCACTGTTAGAAGTTTGTATAAAATCTTAAGTATATTTCTATCCTGCTATTTCAAAGGAACTGGAATCCATGTTAAGATATATTTTCTGGAACTGGAATTACTTTCTAAAAATACATATATATATCAGAATGAATCAACACAGATGATGAAGTCTAAGATGAAAATGCAGAATTTTTTAGCAAGAAAGTCATATCTGATATGCATATAAACTGTAACTTCCTTACAACCAAGCAAATCAGAAGGCTGTGCATGCATTGCAGTCTTGCAGTTCAGAGGTGATATGTGCATATCAGTAGATCCATGTGCCCTAGTTTTCCTTAAATTCTGACTTCATTATAAAATGGTTACATAAAGTAGATTCTGAAGTTTAACTCAAAGTACATAAGCACTTTCAGTATCTTTTACCAAAATGTTCTCTCCAAATGTCTTTAGGTATTGATCTCTAGACATAATCATGCTTAACAATACAGAAATATTTAGATATCTAACATCCTCTTTCTTTCCACAGACCCATAATCACAAGGTTATTGGATCCAGAGACTGTTTAAAAATGCTGATATTGCACCTTCTGAAATGTTTAGCCTTACAAATCCTGGGACCATTATATTATTCCTTCCTTTCTTCTTTCTGCATAAATGTGGACTCAAAACACATGACCTGCCTCAAGAGAATGCTTTTGAGAGAATGAAAGTGAGAACATACTTGGTATCTGACCTCTGTTGGAATGGAAGGAAACAAATGTCTCTTGCAAATGAGAATTGTCTTCATTGAACAAGCACACTTCTTTCAGTAGGAAAGACATTTGTTTTGCTGTTTATCACAGTGCGGTGTCACTGCCTCTCTAACTGGAGGTCCCATGGAGTAGCATTTTGTAAAAAGAACATCTCTGGATGTGCTGTGGACTACTTAAACTAAAGACCTTTCATTGTGTGGGGAGAAGAGTTTTTTTTTTTTTTGGGTGGGAGGGTGAATTTTAACCCTTCTTTAAGGGAAGGGGGGGAAACAATTCTTTAATGGGGTTTATGCTATCTTGGTTTACATCTATTTAACTTGGAGAAATGTTTATCCTCTTATTTTTCACATCTTTCAGATGAAAATGCAGGCCTTGACTTTTGGGGGGCAGGGATAGTGAGCTGCTCTATTATACAGGACAAAACAGACATAGTAAAACTGACTTCCATGGTGGGAGGGGGAAACAGGATAAAAATTGGCACACTGGATCACACTAGCTTTGGGAGAACTAGGATTCACCATTAGATTCTGTCTTTGCCGGGTTGGATGCAGATCGATCTTACCATATATGCAAGAAAACACTTAAAGGTGCCAGAGTGCACCACCATCTCAACTAGCACTGTGCTGTCCTTCAGGGAGCCAGCATGTGCTTCATATTTTATGGTTAAAAAGGCACAAAAAACAATAGCAATGAAAAACATTCCTTTTCTACATGCCACAGATGCTTTAAACCCCTCATTTCTTGGGGAGGGGAAGGGGCCTGTAGATAAAATACTTAAATTGTAAAAATATTTATTTTTACTTATCTTTGTTATAATGATTGAGGGATTATTGATTAAAACAAAGAAATGCGTCAAGACTATCCACCTAATCATTGTTACAAGTCTTCATGACTAAGATTGTAAATACAGATTATTTATTAACTCTGTTCTATACTGAAACTAGAGTGGTTTTTTTAGTTGACAAAAATCTTGTTTGGACCAGATAGTGGTGGTCTTTGTTACAAAGAGCAATTTTCCCATAAAGGATTTGAGGCACAGGGAAAAGTGGCAGGGTGGGGAATGGAATGTTTGTTTTTCTCAGTCTGAGCTCAGTGTTGGCTTTTCCTTTCTTTGTGCAAAGCAGTTGGTAGCCTGGCAGGCAACTGTTCTGCAGTGTTAAAACTCAAGTCCTCTTAGAGCGTAGCGGTTCCTGTCTCTCAACCATAGTATTAGAGATGAGGGAATACCTTTTGTGTTCTTAGCAGTTAGTGCTGTGAAATGTCTGCAGTGCTTTACTACTGGTCACTGTGCCTGTCACAAAAACAGAATATCTGCCCTGAGGAGGCTGCAGAAAGAGGCATAATGACCACAATCAATATCCATTCAAATTTGCTATTTGTGCCACTGCATGCTACACATTGTAACTAACAGTGTGCAGCTACAAAAGAATGAATTCTTCACAGACTAGACAGGATTTCAGGAGCTCCTTGTAGAAGAGGGAGAGGGCTTGATGTACATTAACAGATGACTGTTTCCCTAATAGAAGGGGCAGCATCCTTATACCTACAATATTTCCTCCAAAAAGGAAAAGAAATGAACACAGTGAAAGTTTTACGTACAAATATTACCTCATTGTTGTGTGACTGAGAAAAACCTTAGGATCAAGCAGAGTTCAAATGTCTAACAAACTTTAAAGCTACTGTAGTACTAAAAAGTTAATGCTGTACATAGTCAAAAAATTCTTTGCAAAAAAGTGTATTCCCAGTAAGGAAATGGCATTGAAAAAAAAATGCCAAATACAATTTCTAATGTTGTGTTATATTTTTTTCTGTCATCTTGTATACCATTGCTTGTATTTTTATAAATTATTTTTCTTGTTGCTATTGTTATAGTTAATCATGTAATGGTGTAGATACGCTATTTAAATAATTTATCATGAAATGCTACCTGTAGAGTTAGTATTTCTATTTTTATAAAATGTTTGCACACTGAAGATTTTTTGCTTCCCTCTTCCCCATGTTTTTGCTCGCATAATTTTCTAAGAATATGCTTTTTTGTAAACATTTTTAACCATTTTCCATTTTAAAGCTGTGTAAGTTGTACAATAAAGCTTCTTACATACAAAGAACAATAAACCACCATGGACATTTATCTTTACATCCTCCTGATCTAGTTTTAGTCATTCTGTGTGGTATTTCCATGGATTACTGATATGCTAATCTATAGCTCTGTTATTCATACTAAATCTGCCATCAAAAGAAGTTCTCTCTACAATCTTTACAAAGAAACAATGATTATCCTGGAACTGTAACAAGGCTGGGTCCACCTTTCACGTCTGCCTGAGATTTCATCCTAGGTCTAACTGCACATCCAAGAAAGCACTTCTGCAGTTAGGTAGCATGGACAGTCAGCAAATTTGATCTTGAAGTTGTCATTGAGGATTCATGTTAGTGTAGGCACAGCCACAATGCCCTTCATGAAGCCACAAGGCAAAACAACTTTTCAGGAATTTTAATCATTCCTAGCCTGGCCTATGCTGTATTTCTCTTCCATTCATATGCAAGATAGTCACCTGTTGATACCTACTCTAGACTGAAAGTGCTAGAGTACTCAAAAAGCTGATGATGTGGCACTAAATCAACTGCTGGAACACGCTGCTTAAAATAAGAGCAGTAACACTAGTTCCCCAGTCTTTATTTATGGCATTCATTTGTGGCCTGAGCTCTTTAGCAAAGCCAGGTGCCACAGAAGGAGTGTTACATATCTACTGCCAAGAAGTGTATTTAAGGGGTCTTGCAGATACACAAATTTAATCTTTGTATCTCTTTCTCCTGAAGCAAATTCTGCACTGGCATGGATTTAATTTAGCTTTACACATTCACAGCTTTTATTTTCCCCTTTCAACCCTTCCCTCGCATAGCTGCTGAAGAACTCAAATAACAATTAAATTTTACTTATTTTTTCTTCTCTGAAGTGAGTATTTGGTGCTCCGTAGTACATTACAACTGGATCTCCCTCTTCATGTTCAGAATCATGTAGACACATATATTATGCATATATTTTTATAAGTATGCTATATATATATATGTTAAAGCCTCTCCTAGCTTCACAATGATGTAGCACAGAGAGGGTGTTGAAGGAACTCCAGCTCCTTAGATAAACAATGTGAGAAGACAAGTCGTAAGTTATGCAGCCCTGATAATTTCTCCGGTAGCAGCCCAAGCTCCTGACCCTCTGGCCCATGAGCATGGTCAGGTCAATTCAACTTCACAGATCTCGGTGTGTATCAGAAAACAGTGCTCCTGTCCAGCAACTTTTTAGTGTAGAACTGTTCTCCCTCCCTTTGGATTGTTCACAAGAAATGCACTACTGCACACTCACAGCAGTGTCAGCTGGATAAAAGGGCCTGCAAGCACGCTGTAGTATTTTGCTAGGGCACACATGAACAGAAAATGGAAGTTCAGTCAGATGTCTACCTGCAGAGCCTTGCTATTTTCGTTATGCAAATTACAACTGGGTTGCCTCGCTCCACTGATTACAGAAAAGCTCTGTATTTAAATAACGTTGGGAAGAACTGGCCCATACCAACCTAAAGGAAAGGGAATACCTGCAAATACAAACAGCAATTCAGCCCATGCTGCCAGCCTTCTCTTTCACAGGACATTGTGGAGCAGACAGGGCAGGGGTAAAATGGAAACAAAGGGCGTTATGGCAGTAGAGGGGTAGCTGGCTCCGGCAGGCTGGCAGCCCGGCAGCCCAGGGTAGACTATTGACTCTCTAAAGAAAAAGCAGATTGGAGCAATGGGGGAGGGGGAACAGCTAAATAGGATTTAGGGTTCCTGCAGCAGAATGAGGAGAAGAGACTTTTGTTTTGTTCTGTTTTGTTTTAATTACAGCATCACAGAATAGCTGAGGTTGGTAAGGACCTCTGGAGATTGTCTAGTCCAACCCCTGATTAAAGGATCACTTTTCAGAACCCATGAGAATCAGAGCTGCTTTAAGAGCAGGGAAGGCTGACAGGCAATGAGTACACAGGGTTTCAAGAGATCAACCACAACAAAGACTGGTTATGCCTTGCCTTTCAATCACTGGGGCAAAAAATACCTTGTTTATTGTGATGGTGACTACAAAGAGAATGCGGAGTCCTGTTCTGTGAGGGTTTTTTTTTCTATTTTTTCTGTCTCTAATCTTTTGAAGATAGTCCTATACAACTTATTTTATCCTAGTGTGAACAAAGAGAAAAATAACAAAAAACTCCTGACCTGTTCCTTCCAAAATATGAGCAGCTGCTGAATTTCTGCCCTCAGCAGTTACAGTCTTCTCTGCTTCACTTCACTGGAGTCAGAAGTGGTATGTTATTGTGTGGCTGCACTGTCAGCATAACCCTTTCCATCTTTCTTATGTGGGCCTGCTGCACCAACTTGTTCTGCAGCTCTGGTCTCAAATGCTTTGCCTCCGAGGGGCACCAAGTGACACAACTATAAAAAAACAGAGAAAGTTCCTCCCTGAAGAAATACCTTTACCATATTTGCAGCAAGTATGAAATACTCCGGATTCAGAAAGCCAATCAGTTCTATGAACAGTTATGTGTGCATATATACATACATACATATATATATATATATATATATATATATAAAATCGTAAGTTTAAAAAAGAGAAGCCTCAATACATGAAGAAGAATAACACAGGTGTAATCCGTTAAAGAGCAGCGTCTGCCCAAGAGAAGGGATGAATGCTACCCATGATTTGGCAGCAATATATGCAGTTCCTAATTGCCACTGATGTAGGGGAAGATACTCTTGGCAGCCCATTCCAATGATCTTGTCTGAGCCCAGGCCAAACTTTCACGCTAATTTATTATATCCATTTACATAGCATGTATCAGTGTAGCATCTGAACTGGAGATGATACATGGCTTAGAAGAATAAAGGCAAGCCATCTGCCTTGTATTAACCCATAGGTTAAGTCCGTGCACTGTCCCTTGGAGAGTACAATTACAGTGGGACACAAGAAAGGGCTATAGATGAGGAAAGGTAAGCCCATACTTACCCAAGCGAAAAACAGACAAACAAAAACTGAGCAGGAAGAACATAGAAAGGGGCTACACTCTACAGGAGCAACTAACTCCACAGGTGAAGTCTGTGGGAAGTATCCTGTTCCCAGCTCCCTGGAGTCTCATCAGTGGGACACTTAAGTGCACTAACTAACACATGCTGCTTCTAGTGTCAATGGGTACCAGGCCAACTTTTTTGGATAATTAAACCTTTGAGTTTAATGGTATGGCAGAGAGAGAATCACAAGTGCAACGTTTTCTAACCATAGTGTGTTCTCAAAGCCCATGCAAATGCAGTAGCTTAAGTTTTCATTGCATTAAACCTGTGTTCAGCATGTGTAGTCTAACCTGTAGAGATAGATAACCTATTGAGATAAAGACAGAAATAACCTTAGCAAGATAAGCATCTATATGACAATAATGCACGACTATTGATATCACTATGATTTTATAACAAAGTCCATAAACTGGTAATTAGTTGATTTTCAACATAAATTCACCTTAGAAAGGATTGCTCAGACTGTAGAAGAGAGAACATTCTTAATGTATCTGCAAGATCAGTTCTAGTCTTTATTCCAGGTCTTTTCCAAGAGATAGAAAACAGGTGTGTAGAGTGCAGTCATGGAGAGAGGAAGAGAATTCAGGAGAGAAAAGTGTTTGGCAAGCAAAGGCTTTAAAGATGAAACTTTCTATAGGAAATTCAGAAAATTAGACAAGTACCGCACAGAAACTTGCATTTTCAAATTTATACAAACTCCAGGAATTCCAGTCATGATTAGGCTTTAATTTTCAATTGGCTTAAAGAACTGCTAGCCTCGGCAACCCATGCAAGAGCTAAAATGAGTGCTACCTAGATACTGTGTCAAAATCTCCCTTGATGGCTTCACTCACAAAATGCCTTTGGAGAGGCCATTTTAGTGCTATCACAGAATCAGCGTAGAATGCCTCTGGCAATACCTTTCTCACCAAAACTATGCATACCAAATACACAGAGCTCACAATAGGGAAAAGAATGGTACAGGATGCCATGGAATAGTATTTCAACAAAAAGATAAAAACAAAAAAATATTGAAGGAAGGGGGAAAAAGTTCAAAATCCAGGATAGCTGCCTGTAAATCAAGATTATGTTTAAGTACTTTGTCACTCTAGATATTAGTAGATATTTCTGTGTAAGCATTCCAGTTTGCTTTAAAAAAATAAGAAATTAAGCATAATAGATAAGGTACAGCAGATTCAACTGCAAGCAGTAAACTATTTCATATAGACTTAAATAATGACAGGGAGCCTTTTATTCTAACTAGTGCACCTGGATTCCAGCCAATCCCTCAATGAAACGTATAATTGGATAACTGTAGGTTATAGCTTTAGTAGTATTCAAGCGCTCCCATTCTATTTAAAAAGGAAGCACTTTTCCTGACCTTTAAATCTTGCTTCAAATAAAAGAGCAATTATTTCTCAACAAATAAATCTGTTGAGGATATAAAAATTCACAGTTACCATTTTTCCTAGAGTTTTAAAAACCTTCTTAATTTAACAACTTCCTGAGTATCTGCCAAACCATCTTGTTTTCTGTGTCTACCCTTTAAACTGTAAGATTCTCAGAGGTGGGGCTCTTTTTGTAATTGCGGCAGGAAGCAGTCTTAGAAATGTAAACAATTTAAGAGATTTAGCACCTAAAAAGCAAAAGACAGATTTTATTTAAAGCTGTGGTTAGAAAACCATTCAAAGAAGGGAAACAAAGAGAACAACCACATTCTCATATTATTTTCTGAAATTTTATCTGGGAATGAGGTTTTTTTAAAAAATAAAATGTAAAAATTCTGATCATTACTGAGATGACAGAAATTCAGCTGAAAATAACAGCCTCTCATCTATTCCTCCCTGATTAGAAGGTAATTGCACCCTAACACATGAATTACTGACATTCTTTGTCGTACTTCTAGATTAGTCCTTGCTCCTCTCATGACCTGTTTTAGTAATGCTTGTAAGAAAGCAACTATTTCCTCTCTGATCTCTGTAGTAGATAATTTTTGCAGAGCCTGTTTTTAATCTGTGCTCAGAGTGTCCAGAGACTCTACAGGAGCCCTGCTCAGGAAATGCGAGGGAACACATGCTCTAGAGCCCCACAAAGCAGGTAACAACCATGGTCTGGCCTTGAAAACAGAATTTTGATTGTGGATTTTTGTGTCTTTTTCCTCTTTTTTTAATCATAAAGCCTTTTGTACAAAGGCTTCCATTTTTTTCAGTCATAAAGCCTTCACTTCTTGTTATAATTACTTTTAAATTAAACTGGAATACTGCATTTACAAAATACTATATTAACCATAACTTCACTTCTTTTATCATTGCTGTCTATAGTCAACAGTTCTTTTTTAAACAAGAAATTTAGTCTGTCACATCTCTTTGAAAATGGGTAAGAGTCTCAATTGCTGTAAATCTGCATAATTGCCGTAAATCTGCATGGAACTTTTTGTACCATTACAGTATACTAAACTCAATACTATATAGAACTTTAAATCATCATACCCAAATATACATGCATATATATCTATACATACATACACACACAAATATACATAGCTCTCTGTTAATCCATAAAATACTAAACAATTTAGCAGTAGGTCATGAAAATGATTCAGATAACTGCCCTTATTTTCCTGTTTCAGAGGAAAACACTATGATGAGCTTTGTTATTTAAAACGGCCAACCCTGCAGAATTGAAACATGCCCACTACAGTAAATCAGTATCAACAGCTGAGCACTGGCCACCAACAAACACTAGCACTACATTTATGTTACTAAAGAGCCTCAGTGACAATAGCAGAATGGTTTGGTCATATCTTGCTCAGAAAATAGACCAAATAGACCAAAGTCTTATCTTCATGGGTATCTTGCTTTCACACATATCACATTTTTAGTACAAAATTATTCACTCTGTGCTGTAAAATCATTCTGGGAAGTAAGATAAGTAGCACAAGACAATAGAAAACTATACATACACACACAAGCAAGCAAACTTTGTCTTCCCATGATATAAAACAGATCTCAAAGCCCAGAAGTCTGAGGGATGACTTTAAAACCGGTCTCACTTGCTCTGCTATGTTTTGGGATGAACAGAGCTAGAAAAAGTTGTAAAAAAGCTAGTTGTCAGAATCTTTTACAAACTAGCACTTATGCTGAACAAAGATCTTTATTTTGGAAAACCTGTTTCCAAATCCTGAGTTCAGGCTGCACGTGAAAATTCATTTAAAAATCCTAATCTCACTGCTGCATCACCCCACAAGGATAACAGTCACCCCATTCCAGTCCAGCTGGCAGTCTGATTAAGAGTGAGCCATAAGAAGGGGTTATTGTAGGTCACAACAGAGAGACATTGGAAAAACAAAGAAAAAAAACCCATGAATTCTCCTTGGCTCACCTTTCTTTTTCCCTTGGTATTGGGGTTGTTTCAGCAAATAACCTTATCACTATCTTTTGTCTCCATTATTATGTAGCTTATATCAATAAATGTGTTTCGTCAAATAATTTTATTTCCTCCAGTTTTACTTAAATCTAAAAAAAAAAAGTACTTGAACTGATATATCATCTGTTATGTCAGGCACAAAATAAAATCCTCCCAAAGAATCTCTGATTTAATGTAATGCAATAAAAAACAAATACAGATAAATATTAAGTAAGTCAGTAATTTTTAACACAGTCTCTGAGTTTGGGTATCCATCTTAAGAGTCTTTGGACCAGCATTTTGTAAGTGTTAAGTAGCAGCAATTTGCAGTGACGACAACTGGGGTACTCAGCACTTCCCAAGATTTGAAGGGAAATAATAGACTTCTTTTTAAAACTAGACTCTCCAGATCAACAGTCATACAAGGTTACATGCTTATCCCAGAAATATCAGATGAGAATAAAAAGATGTATCTATGATTTCAGCAATGTTTTAAGGCCTAGTCAGTGTCAAGGCTCTTCCTCGAGGATGCTAGGAAAAGCTTTTCATAACAGTGAAAGATTTAAGACAACAAAATAAACAAAAAAGTAACAATGAATTATTATTTCTCTTTATATTGTAAATATTCTAAATGTAAACTTGAAAGAGAAGAGATTTTCTTCAACAACTATCCTAGCTCTTTAACACTATTTTTAAGGAGTCCATAAAACCACATACATGCCATGTGAAAATAACTGGACTGTGGAAACACCACAGTCAATGAACAGCCCTGCATGATTATCATGCAGACGCAGCAAATACTACAGAAAAAACTTACCAGTATTGCTTTGATTGTATTTATGGTATAGGAAAAAAAATAATGACACAGGCTTATAATTCTGAAGGAGCATAAGAATTACATTTAGTTGAGCAGATTCACAAAGCTTTGTGAAATCTGCTTACAATAATCCTTTTACACAGGGCAGTGGGACAAGGTAGAATGCCCAGTATTTGTTTGTTTTTCTTGTTGTTGATGCAAAACAGCAACAATTTCTAAAAACAAAGCAATGGTTTCTAAAAACAAACAACAACAAAACAACAACAAAATCTAAAATATTATAAAAAATAAATAAAAACAATAAGTATCACTTGGATGTGACAAAATTAATGTCCCAGCTACACTTTTTAGTGAAAACAAGTATCGGTTAGATTCTGATCTCTGTTATATCCACATGATAACCCTTCATCAGGAGTGTAAACCCACTCAGATTGGCAACTCTGTAAACAAGATTAAAATCTGGCCCATTAGTTTTAAAATTCAGAGTAGCTCAGGTATACCCTATGCCATAACCCAGCCATTATACAGTTTACATTATATCCATACATCTCTTCTTTTTGAATGTTAAATAGCAAGTTCAGTATCTGAGAAAGAATTTGTTCTTTTAGCTTGTGTCAAATGTGAGCTTGCCAATGGAGAAATCTGTCCAGTTATCTTTGCTACAATATCTCCCCCCCAAAATTTTCAGAGAACCTTGTTTTTTTAATAATTTCTTCTTTTCCTCACACTACAGTTCATAAGATGAAAAACTAAACACCAATTCAGTAAATATGCAGAATATTCAGGAGAAATGATAGTTAAAGGGCAGACAAACAAAAACCTGCTGTGAATTTTTACTACTCTCTCAAACACAAACAGCCCTCCCCCTGCAACTATCCATTACTCTCTGGTTTCCCGTTCCAATATTATCATTCCCATAGTGTTGCAACAAATTTCCAAACTCTCACTTTTATTCACACAAAGCCTCCACAAGCGACTGCGGATCCAATCCTCATCCTGCTCATGACATTTCCTTGCAAGGTAAAGCAGCAGGGGAACAAATCATACCGCAGTTCTGTCAGACAACTGTGGCATGCACCTCACTATCTTTCATAAACGTGTTATGCTTCTTTAAACTAGAGGATAAGAGTGTTTGCGGTGTGGATGCGTTCTTTGCAGGATCACAAAACTGACAAAGAGCTGAGCAGACTGCTTCTGATCCAGCAAGGGACTTGGGCAAGTCTTTACCTTTAACGAAACCAGCAGTCCAGTAGATATCCACCGGGCAGAAATTAAGTACGTATTTAGGTACTTCACTGAGTCAGGGCCAACCGCTCCACTCTCTGACCGGCTGCTAGCTCCAGCACGCTCTACTGGGATAACTGGGGTCTAGTTTTGGCTAACTTCATGACAATAGTACATTTTATGTAAGGGAGGAAAAATAAAATTATTATATACATATGAGACATCTGTGCTAATAAAGTCTCATCAATAAAAATGGAACTTTACAAGTTTTATTTTACATTTTTCATAAATAGAAACATGGATATGAATATCTGTCTATAGTTAGACAGCTACACATATGCATGTGTACATTTATTTATTAGATAGAACACTCAGGAAATTTAATGAAGTACAACAGGTTTTATTTTGTAATCCAACTGCATCGATATATGATAATAATAATTTTCTCTTAAGAATAAATTATTTCATGGAAAATTCTGCCATAATGATAATTTGTTGCCTTCAGAGTGTCTGAAATGATGGTGTATCACTGTAGTACCATTGACATAGACTTAACTGCAGTTTTAGCAAAAAGGCTGCGTAAAGAAGCATATAATCACTCTCACCTCAAACTTGCATTTTCAGATCATCTGTAAAAAAGAAAGAATCATATACTGAATTGCTGAAAGCATATTATTATTTGCAAGTAATAGGGGAAAAGCAACAATTATCAATTGGCTTATACAACTGAAAAATAACACCTTTTTGATAAATGCATTTGGGTAAGTCTGGCTTCCGTTTATATTAGTAAACATCACATATTTACATGTGTATGACCCTAGTACAAATTACCATTTCTTTCAGAGAAAGAAGAATTACTTATCTCTGCAGGCACATGAGACTTTGCTAAATATATGTAGAATTTAATGGAATAAGTATCACAGACTACAGTACTATAATGACTGAAAAACTTAAATTCTGCAAAACTGGGTTTACACAAATACAATTTTTTTTTTTGCTTACACAGAGTTGCATTACATAAAGTTTAAACCAGATGTAGCAAGGTAGAAAATCAAGCTATTTATTTATTTAAATATATTTAAATAATAATTATTTAAATGTTCAAATAAATATTTAAACATTAATTTTAGATATATGTTTTAGTGTAATAGTAAACATTAACTGAATATTATAAAAGAATATATTTAATTGATTTAAAGGTAAAATTATGGATAATTGCAAAATATTTGGCACTAATGTAATAACAGTTACAAAATTCAGAATTGGTTTTTATTTTGCATTTCCTTTTATTTTGCCTGAAGATTACCGCTTCACAGCATTTTTAAATAATCTAACAGATGACTGAAACAGAATCTGACACAATGACTCAAAGCCTGATGTGACAGTGATATCTGTGAAGATTTTTCCTTTTTTTCTTATTTTTTTAGTAAAAAAAGAAAATATTTAGAGAGTTCTGAAAATTCAAGACACCTTCTCCCCCCGCAAAATACTGGGTAGCTAAATGGCTTCTAAATCAAGATGTACAATTAACTGTATGGATTTGAGGTCTATATGGTTGAACAATACTCCACTGCTACTGAAATAAATAATCAAAACACCACATTGTATTGCTCTGACACAATGCAGGATTATGACTCAAAGGTCTTTAAATTATGTGATAAACATAACGCTAGTCACTTTACAGACTCTTAAAAACTCTACCGTGAGATGTATGGAAATGGATGGATGGATGGATGGATGGATGGAAAACTGCTTAACAGCAGTGTGGTTTGTTGCAATTTCCTTCTCTCTCTTGTGCAATAAAGTCACCACATACTGACTGTGTCTACCTCAACAGGTTCAAATGGTTACCTGCTCAGGTCACATCATAGTGGCTACAGTGCATGTTTTGCTTGAACTAATATACCCCACCTTAAAATACACTAATAAAGAGAGAGCAAAAACGAAGCTGGTAGAAGGTACTGGGTCACACTTGGTTCTGACAGCACTACATCTGTTCAAACTAAATGAAAGAGAACTTGAATTCATGTTAAGGCCACATGTTAAACTTCAATTTTCCTCACTGAGGTGCTCAAGAAGCAAGACTGCTACTAAATATTTAGCCATTTTAATCCTACATTAGATCGCATTGCCCTTGGCAGACATGGTTCTCCACAGTGTTCCCCAGCACCACCACCACAACCACACGCTGGTGCAGATCACTTCTGGCACTAGCATTTATGTGAAGAGCAAGACTCGCATGTGAACCTAGCTGACAGCCCCAAAATTGCCTTTCTACAGGTTCGTAGTGTAACTATGGCCTAAGTCTCATTTTGGATAAATAATATGAATAGCAGGTAAGTCTGGGAACCAAGTTTGCCTGGCAGTGTAAACACACCAACAATTTGCCTTCTTGCTTTCTGTTAGGTGGAATCACTTAAAAAAAAGACATTATCATTCCCTTCTGTGTAGAAAGGTTAAGTACGAACGATCCAAGAAACAGCAGTGATCATAACTCTGAAATTCTAATGTAGTAAAGAGACATCAGGATGCTCTTCTAAAATACCAATGACCGTGCAGAAATGTTTCTCCAAATTTGGAAGAGGCTACCTGTATAACAAAAGATCTATCTTGACAACCCCCCCCAAAATTATTAATTCCTAATACAATTAAACTATAGCACTCTAATCATAAATATCTTCATACTGTCAACATTTTTATGAAAGAAATTAAAGATGCAGAGGCACTTGCTAAAATCTGGCTTATTTGAACAATTTGTTTTCCAGAAAGAGAAGTGGTCTTAGGCTAAAAATGTAAATGGAGATTTATATAAAGAAATCACTATATAATTTCATTTAAGTAAAAGTCAGAAAAAATAGAGACCTATCCAAAATCTTATAATAGCACCAGACAGGCTGAATTTGATTTTTCACTGGTTAAAGTCTATTCTTCCTTTACTAAGCAAAAAGTAATTTACCGAAATTATGCAATATTTACTCATTTTGGTATCCTCTCTGTGCAAGTTTGAATTCTCTGAAAGCAATTTATTATTTTGTAATATAGCTACATTGTGTTTGTTTCTATACTATGGAGTTTACCTCATTAAAAACATTCAAGAAACACTACTGGATTTTTGTGTGAATTGTCATACCAGCTCTCGGGAGACTATTTGTTCTCCACACAAGAGGGAACATGATTTTCTGTTATCAAAAAGATAATCCATATGTGTAGTCAACAATGTTTTCCAGCTCACAGAATTAATCGCCATCAGTATTTTATTTCATAATGGTTCTAGTCTCACAGCCAATTATGTCCAGGCAAGCATTTTGATAACATTCTGTTATTTTGTGCATACTGTTTTTGGCACAGTTTTACATTTAATAAAAGTGCATCCTTGCCCTATGATACTAATCAGTGTGTATTAGTGCACACCTTTGGTGAGAACCTGTTTGGTTTTTCATCATAATCAAAAGCCTATTCTAAAGTGCTGTTAGGAGTTTCACCTCCTTTGGTTTGCAGTGGTATGCTGAGAATGTCAGTCTCCCCGGACAGCTCATTGTTCATGCTGATGCAATATAATGGTTCACCCAAGAAAGAAGGTTTCTTCAACTTTTTTGTGTTCAGTGCTCTTGACATAAAGTAACCTTCAGTAATACTCTTATCTCCCATCTTCTGTAAACCTTCTAGGTCATCAGGTTCCTCTGTTTGGGCCAGTGAATCCTTTGATAAATGACTATCAGCCAATGCTTTGCTGAGATAGTAGCCAGGGATTTCACTCTGCATTAGCACATAAAGCTTTTGTCTTCAAGTCCAGCCTTTTCCTGAGCTGTTAACATCCGTACAATATGGTCTTCAACTAACATTTTGGAAAGAGTAGATGGGGAGTGAAGAGTGGAGTCCTGACTTGTGTAACAAGGCGGACTTAATCCACAAGAAAGAGATTCCTGAGATTTTGGCATGGTAACGTTGCTCATTGTTCTCTGAGACCGCATACATTCTTCCAGAAGGGTCTTAAGCTGCTCTTCAGAGAGGCCCATTTGTTCTTCAGTCTGAAAAAATAGGGCAAGAATTTCTTTCTGTCAAAATATAATTAATGAAAAGTAGCACCATAAAACAGTTTGAGAGGTAGAAAAGCACAGTCAGAACTCTTAAACTGTTATCAGTGTTTTCGAATTCAAACTAAATTTAAGTATGCAGGTACCTAATTCTACCATTTACATAATATCTCCCCTGGGTTCTAGATAGGTTTTACACTGAGAGTTCAGAAAGAAGCCTGATGTCCATGAGGCACTGAGAAGTCCTTCATTTCACTTATAATTTTACACAAGATATCACTGTGTTTTAATTATCAAAGCACGTATTTTCTCATATATGTGGATATGTTGTGTATACACACATACACGCACTTTAAGATTTCAGTTACTGAAACCAAAATTGCACATTGCTAAAAGATTTTAAGCCATGGGGGTGATACAGCTGGGGTCAGGAATGGTTTTGGACAGCATCAGTCCACAAAGGTTGTCACATCTTGATTAGACTATTCCTAGCTGCTCACTGTAGAAATGCAACGTAGCTTCTCTCAGCCATGTGACAAAAAGCACATCAGTTACTCATCTACAGGATCTAACACATGAAGTATGTCCCACAGCACATGACAGAAGAAAGTCTCTTCCTCTGTATTACAATCTTACTTCTTTCTAGAGCTGCCTTTGCTTGGAGAGCTCACAGATATATCTTTTCAGTCAGTTTCTTATCCAGACAGCAGCAAATGCTAATCATTTTTATCATGGAGGTTTACTTTACTGGACATTTCTTAAAAGCTGATATTAAAGATAACAACTGACACTAGCTGGTAATGGAGAAGAACAGGAAAGGACATTTTCCTTAGAGAGGGTTTGCAATGGGAAGTTAGTCTTTACAATCCTTAATGCTTCTTGGTACCCCCTAACAATTTAAACAATTTAAAGCTGTTAATGACAAAAATACGAGACATATTTTAGATATGCATAATATATTTGCCCACAAAATGTGAGATATAAAAGATACAATCATATCTTTTTCATATATATAAAATAAATAGTATAGGTACTACGCAACATTTACTGAAAAAGGTATCAAATACATTTACTTTTGTTTTCTAAAATCGGAACTTTGGTTCTACCTAATCTTCAGAAGACAACGGATTAGTTGACAATCTGATGAACTCCCTAAGGTTGCAGTGATTTTTATCAAATAATGATTTTATTCACTGCATTATGACTACTATACAGAGTCTACATTACGCTGGGCCATGGAGCTAGTATTATTTTAAAGGAAATATCAACATCACATCTCTGATTTTTTTCCTGAAGGTCTCTTATCCAACTACAGAACAAATATGACCCTGTTTGATGTATGTGAATTGATGAGATCACAGCCTGAGCAGCACAGGGTGTATGAATTACATCTGAAAACTGTTCATTCATATTAATGAATGGGGAAAATTTTCAGTCAGGAAGAAACTACTATTCCTTTGTTAGACTTGTTTTGGGTATTAAAAATTACAAGCTGACACTACAAAATGAGTAAGAAAGACATTCAAGGTCACTTTCAGTCACCATTCTGTATTTAAATTTTCAGACATTGATGATAGCTAATAGCTGCTATTACATCCTGATTACTTTACAGTACAGGCACTATTTGACGCACTTAAACTGAGTTTTATAGATGTATTCAACTTTTTTTTTTAATTGGTCTCTTCCTGTACAGACCAGTATCACTCCCAAAGACACTGAGTTCATTTTCAATGAGTACAGCAGAAGAAAATTGTGTAAAAGACACTGAGATGTTTATTGCTTTTAAACAAACAGAAGTCCTTAGCAGACTATTATTGTGCATAGACAGCTTCATTTAGATTAACAAAAAATCAGGAAACTACACAGAGAGTCAACTAATCTTGATATCAATCAATGTAATTTTGATTATATAACTAAAATTAAATTGCAATCATAAGCACTGAACCCCTATTTAGATATGAGACAAAATTATGGCCCCTTCAAACTATTCTCAGGCTTTTGAATTTTAATCCTAGTGGAGAAAATACTGTTGAAAATAAATCAGAGAGGGGAAAATGACTAGCAGCAAAACACACGAGAAATCAAAAATGAAACTTGGACTTTTCCAAACTTTCACTCTAAACCTAATCTACTAGCCCATGTTGAATCCCTTACATTTCTTGAAGTAGTGTTTTAACTTGCATGACAATGTCTCTTTGCAAGCACTCGCTATCAGAATGCTCTCACTATAAGCAGCAAGATACGTTCACTGAGGTGGAGCACCACAGTAATATAGTAACACTACTTCTGAGAGCACAGTTACATCTAGAGAAAGTATATCCACACAGCAGAATATTATGCTATGTAACCATAACTACATTTATACCAAAGAAGATTCTCACATCTGGAAAACTATATGGAGTCCCACATGTTTTTTGAGAGTCTGGTTCCACACTTACATATCTTAAAGCTCTTAGCCAAGACATATGGAGTTAATTTTATGTTAATGACAGGACAATTCACTGATTACAGAAAGGAATTCAGCATCTGGTGTGAATGAATGAGTAAAAAATGAGTGCAGTGAGGAAGATCATCTTGTCCTGCCTTTCTTTTTTCCTTTATTCCCCACTCCCAGCCCCTAAACTGCAATTTTCCTTTCCTCCTCCAAGTTTCATTTTTCCTTTTTCCTTTTATGAGGAAAGTCATGCGGCTTGTATTGACAATTAACTCGCAGAGGCAGAAGCTAATTACTTTGATTATTACAAGGTGGGGAGATTTAGGGCCTAAGGCCAACAGGGAGGGGAATGACTCTAACAGCTATGGAGTTTGAGAGCGTTTGGTAACTTGTGGGCTTGTATTCTTCCTGAGCGGCAGGCCTGCAGGCAAAGCAGATCAAGTAAAATATTATTTATTTTTGTACCGTCTTTGTCTCTTCCTTCCTTTGGATCATTTTATAAGATGTGCTTGCAATGAAATAAGGAGAAAGTATTTAACATGTCTCTCAAACAAAATTATGTTTTAAAATAATAAAGGCTTACTGTTTGCAATTAGCCTGTGCCAAAGTCATTTAAGGAAAAACATACGGAAGAAAAGATATCTCTTAAATGGCCATGAGTCACCTACTGGTAACGAGCAGCAAGAAATTTATATTGAAATGAAAGCAGAAAGGCTGTTGTTGAAATCAGGAAACTGAGTTCTGGAAAACATGCAACACCTAAGCAAAATAAAGGAGAAACAGCTCACACCAAAATTAGTTGTGCATTTGCAACCAAATGAGTGTTGTAACACCCGGGGTCCCATAATACAGTAATTGTATTAGGAGTTTCCAATTGTACATAGTTACCAGAAAAAATTTTCTCACAGTTAATTTTAATAGTTGAATACCAGAACTTGGAATCAATAATAAAGGTTTAAGATGACACTAGATTCTACTTCTCCCAAGCTTTCATTGTCCTCACTGTAAATAATTTACAACTTCTATACAGAAAAAAATACTCAAAGATACATCTTTAAAAGCCACAGGACATAAAAGTAATGTAACAGAAAATGCAGAAACAGCCCTCTAGACTAGGGAAAATGAGCTATTAGGTCTGGTTCCCATTAGAAACTGGAAAACCTTTTAATTGTTTTGGCTAATTTTTAATAGGACACGTAGTCCTATTCATTTCCAAGGCTTTTTACTGTTAATGATCAAAAAAACTAGTTCCTAGTCAGGAGTTTAGGAGCCTGCTAATGACCTTTTCTGTTTATGTGTGGTAGTTTTTCCTACACTTGTGGCCCTTCTCCACCTTAAGATTTCTTGTTCTCTGCTAAATTCCTGGGTGACATGCATCTATAGAAAAAAATCTTACTGCATGTGGTAGGAATGCAAACTTGTAGTTAGCTATGGACAGGCCTGCTGTGACTCTAGGCTTGCCAGTTCAAAGCTTTAGGATTCTTTTCCATGTCTACACAGCAACTGAGACCAGATATAAGCATGTAGAGAAAGCTAATAATTCAGGATTATTATTTCTAATTATAGTAAATAATCATAAAATGGCACACAGTAAATGAAGAAACACTAGAAAGCCAGGACTACTTAAGGACTCATGTAGCAGGGAGAAATTTATATTTTGATTATATTTATATATACATTTTTATATTTATATTTTGTGTTTATATTTTGGTGCCAAAAGTATCTTATGATGCTTTATTTGCTTGAAATAATTCACTTTAGTGCTTTAAAGTTAATTTAGTTATATTTTTACTGAAATGTAGGGCTGTAGCAATCAATTCTAAAGTAACTGCTCTCTTCCTGGTAAAATGCTCCTTTTCAAAAGTACATTAATCTACTGAAATAACATTCTGATTTTTGACACAGAGGCACTGGAAGTTTTTTGCAAGTATTAGTTATTCCTGACTGCTTAATAGTTTCTCGAACACACAGCTCTACGCTGTTTTGAGAAGGCAACTTTGCCTTGTATCTCCACATCAGATACTCAGGTCCACACGCACCATCAATTGCAAGGCCTCACCTTCATGGAACGAAGCACCATGCACTTGCCTAGGAACAGTACGAGCGAGTACTGCTGCGGGACATTAACATGCTGCACACAAAAACAGAGACATCATGTCATTGTCAAAAAACCTCTTACAATTTTCAAAAACACTAGAAAGACAAAGTTCCTTTGCATCATGAAAATCATTATTGGTATCCATAACCTGTAAACTGACTTACATTATGGGGATATATCCTTATGAGAGCCATGCAGTCATTTCTGCAAATTCCCAAGTGCCCAGCAAGCTATGTTAGGATTTCAGTGCTTGCTTGTTTGCTTTTAAAAACATTGTGAGAAGAGAGTACTTCCTCTGCAAGGCTTATTTCAGAAGGTAACAAGAGAAACTGTAACTAGAATAGATCATAAACATGCTTTCAACTCAGTGAAGCTGTTACTGGAGAGGACAGTAATTAGTACGGATTGGGTGGCATTAAAAATTAAGACAGGAAGCTGAACAACGGATAGAGAAATTAATGGCTCCTTGTGCTACAATCATGATTCACCATCTGGTGGTACTGTGCTTAAGTCCAGTTTGGGGGATTGGGGGAATTCTGTATTGTTTCAGAAAATAAATAAATCTTTACAAAGGCAGGAAGGGGATTCCTGAGCCACACAAAAAAATCTTCTGCTTACACTCTTTTCCTCCATCTGCTAGCCTTACTCCTGCTAGTTACATTTTCCATTCTCTATTTTTTTCCACTATTTGTGCACGGGAAAATGAAAAGGTCTGGTAGTCAGTTTTCTGTAGCTGCTGCTAATAGACAGAAAGCAGAAGGGACAAAAGTATCTAGGCAAGAAACAGATGAGAACACCAAGAAAAAAAGGAGAGGGGATATTAGTGAGCATCTGGTAACATCACTGACTGAAGAGAAAATTAAAACTTGTAATATCAGGAGCCATCAGAACCACAACATCAGAACCACTGTGAGGCTCACGAAATCATTTTTCAGAATTTCATAAATTGTCTGGGGAAAAATAAATTTAAAAATACTAGGAAAATTCAAAATGAAAATAAACTTAATTTTATTAATAAATTGAAAATTTAAAAAATACTGAATTTTTCTCTTTTTTCCAACAGACAGAAGTCTTAGCAGAGGGAAATCAAAAGGGGACATAAGTTTACATAATTTTGCTCTTATTTAGAGTAGCAAAAGACACCAAGAAAAGAAAGGGAAAATTGTGAAGGAGAGACACTTTAATTGCAGCAGTTTATTTTTTTTGTTGTTGTTTTTTAACAGATAGCCTGCAGGTCATACATGTGAAAATAATTACAAGTTCTTGCAGGCAAAACTAATTTAAACATGCATATTTTAGTCGTTACAAGGAGCTATAATACTTGGTTTTATTTTTTCTTTCTCAAAAGTATCCAATCAATTGCTTGTGGTTTGAATGGGCAAATAATGCAAGACTGCACTTCTTCATCTATGCCACACCCTGTAGACTTGAGAAAGTGAAAGCAACTGGTTGCCAGTGGTGACAGAAGTAGAAAAAAATAGAAAGCTAACATATCTTTAATAATAATTTTCTTCTCATTTGATAACATAGACACTAAACTACATTACTCACAGCTATAGAATTATTGCATGGTGTTGCACTGAAATATAATGAAGGGTTTTGGTACACTAGGATGTAATGAAGAGGTTTTGGTGGCTACAGGTATGGATTTCTTCTTATAAGTATCTGGATAAAATTTTATAATTTTTAAAGGTCCAAAAAGCTTAATTTTTGAATTGTTACAACATGCAAGTCATACTTTTTAGCTTTCATTTTCTGACGCTTATTTTCAAGTTCAGCTTCATTTCATTGTAACTTTTGATCTACAAGTTGCATAATATTTTCTAAGTGCCTGCATATTAGAGCTGAAATTTTCACACGTGGGCACCAAAATCTGTATTTGTATGTCTTCGCCAAAGTTTCAAAGACCTAACTTTAGGAAACAAAATTTGAAAATGTCACACACATCTGAAGTTCCCAAGATTCCTATCAGACAGCTATCTATTAATAAAAACAAATCTGTAATTAAAGATTCTTCTACATAATTATTTCTCACAATTGCCTATACACGCATACATGCATCTGAGGAAAATCATTACTTCAAATGATCTATTTTCATTAACTAAAGCAAGTATGGTATTTATAACCTTTAGATCCCAAACAGTACTGAGAAGACTACATTCAAATGTAAATAGTTAAAATAACATATTTAAACTCCTTAAAAACTGTATTTGCATTAGCATGGTGGCTCTTTTTTTCATTTTAGGTGCTAATACAGCATAAGATTTATGTGGGATTTATTTCTGTGTGTTCTAAAGGAAAGCTAAGTGAGTTTTGATTTACTGTTACAATGTAAACCCAAATATTTCAGCAAATGATTTACTTATGAATAGTAGGTTTTCCACAGCAAACCAAATGGTTGACAAACCAATAGCAAAGGAAATTGTGAATATATTATGTATGATATATAAAGAAAAAATAAATTAAAGGGTAATAGAAATTATTTTTAAATTCCATTTTAAATTGAGAACTATTTTTCTTATTTCAATAATCTTTTACTAAAACACCTGGGATTGTGAAACTGTGACTAAATCTGTTTAACTCTGACTTTACTAGAACATATAACTATTCCACATTAAATAAAAAATTATATTCAAACAATCCATTTTTGCTGTCAAAGTTATAAAGAGGGTTAAATTAGTGGCTGGGAAGTACTCCTACATAAGCAGCTGAGTCTGAAGTTAAATGAATTAATAAACCAAATTTTGACAGCTATAGTCTCTTTTGCAGGTGCAGAGAGATATTTTATTTGAATTTACTTTCTTTTGTTCAGTTCAATACTGTTTAATTTGAATTTGAGAAACTAAACAGAAGCTGGAAGAACAAGAAACTTGTTTTCATCTTCTGATGCTGAATAAAAACAAAAGAAAGAAGAGACGTAGTATTCTAAAAGCCTGGAAACTCTTGAAGCCATTGGATCTGCTAACTGTAGATAACGTTTGCTGTTATCAGGAAATCTGTTAGTTTTAAACAGGGCTAACCTTTTGCTGAAAACATTTAAAAAGTCATAATGAAACTCTAAAATCTTACTCCATTCTCCTCCTCCTAACTATAAACAGCGTTTGTAGTATTCTGGTATCTCTTGCCCTAAAATTTATACCTTGGTTTTGATTGTATGGTGTATTTGACTTGTGTATATCCTATATAGTAAAAAATTTTATTAGTTAAGTTTCAATGCTTCTAAAATGCTACTGTCTTGCTACTGAATTAAAATCTGGTTTCCATCCAAAAGCAGCAGGACACAAACTCCTAGTAAGAATCTACAAAGGAAGAAATTTTGCTTGCTATCTTTAATAGCACAAAAGGTAAGAACTAAGAGTCTAAATAGACATATATTAAACTGTGTAATTAAATCTGCATAGAATATATTTTCTTGGCTAGGGAAAAAAGGTACTGAATTAGTGTTGTGGGCATATTTAAAAATCAACATAACCTAGTAGTCACTAAACAGTAAGGTGCAACTGATCTTTAGGAAAATAGGTAAAAAGTTTAAGAATAAAAGAAAATTAAGCCATAATATTAAAAAAACTTGATTTAAAAAATAAACTAAGCTAAAGTCTCTGATTTTTATCACTTTGAATTTAAAATCAATCCACTCCAAGGATGTCAACAGATGTTTTAGAAGAATTCAATTTTTCTAATTTCAGACCAGTTCAATATTTAGCTCATCTAAGCTGCTGCATTTGTAGATAAAAAATAAGCATTATACTATACATGAGACACTGTATAATTTTTTCTCTCATTTCTAAAATCTCCCTCAATTGTTAGCTCTGGTTTTTAGAGCACTTGATTCCATGTACTTTCACTTCTTATTAGGTTATAAAAACAAACAATTCTTGTTTGCACACACTGTACATATGTGCAAAAACAAGGCACAAATTCCTGAACTGGTATTTATGATCTATTATACTAAGACTTCCATTTTCTGGCCTCTGCAGAAGGTGCAGGACTTCTGCAAGTAATTAGGTTATTTAACATTCAGAAGGAGTTTTTTAAACATCCCATTCAGTGTTTTTAATTGTTTGTTATTAAGCATCTAACAGATTTCATTTCATTCAACTATCTTCCTTGAATATTATTAAGTTATGGCTTTAATTTTCAGCAAAGCCAATAGAGTCAACAAAAATGCCTTGATGTGGTTGCAGCTGTTTTCTGTTACAAAAAAACCCATTTATTTTACTTTTTTTGCTCATGTTGGCTTTTATTTTCCAAGAAGTAGATACAGGGTAGCATGACGGGGCCGCAGTACCCTATATATCAATTTTAAAACTCTGTAACTAAGTACCACGAGATTTTAAGAACACTCACAGGTCAAATATAGAATATAACTTATTGGCTGAACAGAAAATATAAATAGGAATAAACCGAGGGCATGGAGATTTGTTTCTTTGTCATATAAAACACTTCACAGCAAGCATTGAAACACCAATAAAAGTAACATGTCCCTCCAATAAGGAAAACAGAGAAACCACAAGCACATGATCGACATGACCCACATACTTAAGTGGCTAAAAGTCCCTAAAAACAGCAACTTGCCCAATGAGCAGGAAGCCATGAAGATTCAGAGAAAACAGCTATTGCCAGAAGCCTAAAAAAGGACAAAATAATAGCTTATGTATTAAGGAGCTCAGACCATACTGCCTGCCATTCTCCAGGGATATCTTTTCAGGTGATTCTTATTTAATGGCCCTGCCTATCAATAGCAGCAGGTACCTCTGAATACTGAATTCTTGCATATAACATGTATGTCTGTGTACTGTAAACCTGACCGGTGATATATTATTGGTGACAAAAATATTCTTTCCTAATATTAGAAGTTCGACATGAAGGAAGTCCTGCTATATATGCAATAACAGGATACAGAAAAAAGATGTGTTCTGTAGTGAAGACAGATAGGTAGTGTACATTCAGTTATCCGAGTTAAGGGAAAAAAAACAGTTTTCTTTTGTAAATGTAGCCCTCTTCCTAAGTACTTACTAAGTATTTTTCCTAGTAACAGAATTGTACGAACACCTACTTTTAAATAACAAGACCTATAAGGCTTAGTTTTCGTTACCCTGTAGTTGAAGTTCATTTCATAAGATTAATAAAAAAAGCATATGCTGTACTGGCAAATGCAGTCATAAAAAAACAATGGGTCTGGATGTCTCTCCAAAAATACCAGGTCTAATACATTTCAAACTATGGATTTTTCTTGTTTGAGCTTTTAAGTGTTACAGTTCAAAGAAAAGGCTTGCTTTGTTTTTCTTTTTAAACAGAAGCAAATATTCTTGTGAAATCACGGCACTGCAAAAGTCTAGAACTTTAACAACACCAAAAATTACAAGACTTGAGGGGAAAAGAAAGGGAAGTTGGTAACACTTGCAGTTATGTGAACTGAAAATACAGAATCCTAGTTCACAACAGCAGGACTATTAAATCCTTTAAAAAGGAGAAAGAAAGCAAATTCCCATTTACTGCTCATGAAATATTTCTGACCCTTCAATTCACAACTTGAGTATTCATAATCACTGAGGAACACAGTTTTAAAAGCTGTGAAATTGTCATTGCTTTTTAGAGAAAATCTCTGTATATGAGTATAGATAAACGAGCAAGAATGTGGGTGGTTTCGCCACATCTAAGTCTGTTCATGAGAGGTCAGAGAAAGAATTGATAAAGATTTGGGGGCTTTTCGTGTCTGGCAGAGCTGGCTGCCACATGGCAAGTGCAGTCTCTATAGGGAATGTCAGGTTGCAGCTGTGCTTGTCAGTGTGGGCATATATTCTATGGAGTGCTGAAAATACATTTTTAAAAAAGAAAGAGCATAATGAAGAATATTTTTCTTTTCTAAATAATGGCAGGGTATTTTGAAATGAGATACCTGCATCTGGCTCTTCTATTTGCATTCAAAACAAAAAAATGAAAGCCTTTAGGAAGAATGTGACGAAGAGCACTGCCCCAGGGAAAACATTTTATTTGGAGTTTCAAGCCTGTTTGTACCCATTCTAGTTTTGGAGAGGAAAAAAAATCCTTTCTGTAAGTATGAGAACATGAATTTAACCTTGAAATATTAAAATATACATTACCAGAAAATTTACATTTACGTCATGTAACAATAAAAAAGCTAAGACGGTGACAAAACAAGTGCTTATCTATTTATTATCTATTTATTATAGATTATATATTTATTATATATTATTTAGTGTTTGATAGCTGTTCTCAAAAAAATTAAAAATGCAAAATGATAGAATTACTCATTTTCTGTCTAACTAGAAAGGTCACTCTTCAGTAGGACTGAGCTATTAAGGTAAACCTGAGCTTTGACTGCTTATTAACACTCTCACAGTTTTTCCTCAGGCTTGTATATCACGTATAGCAAATGTGCAACAGTACCAATCACAATACTCCTGCCAGACTGATAAAACTCCTATAGCATTATGAGTGAAACCCATGTATTTTATGACCTTGCCAAACTAGAAACAGCGTAAGTTTTATACACAGGGTAGGAGAACTAACCTCCCTTGTTTTCCTTGGGGCAATGCTGCAATTCCTTAATGTTCTAATTGTTCTAATATATGCTCAGAAGCATATATTGTTTATACATAATAAGCAAGAAGGACTTTACTTACTTTACAGAGACAGATACTCTCATTTGATATGGAAACTATGGGCCAACAGATACATAATGCAATGATGCAGCACGCATGTTGCCTTCTCTCTGCATGCTCCTTAACTGGTAAACCCACACCTGGTAAATAAGAGATAACTATCTGTTTGTAACTAGAAGTAAGGATGGCCTTTGACAGGTAACACAACCACACTGGGCAGGTTCCTATACTTACTCCTCATCATCAAGAAGAATGCCAAAAGCCAAGTGAAAGATGTACAGGAAACCAGATAGCTTAAAAAAGTTTAGACTTAAGCATAAGTGTATATGCTTTTCTGCTCGAGGGCCAAAAATAATTATGTTGTCCATGTAGAAATCCAAACAATTTGTAACAGAAAAAAGGCTCATATTTTAAAAATTATCTTGATGAATTAGGAATTTTTTAACATTTCAATTTTTCACCCATTTGCTGCTAAACATGCTCATAAATAAAATGTAATTCAAAACAGCTGTGTAAACACTCATTTTAAGAAGTTTTACATTTAGGGAAATTAAAACAATGCTAGAAACAACAAACACACTACCAAAAAGTAACATGGTAGGTACAGCTGTGTGTAGAAAAGTTAATTCTTTGCAATTTGAAACATATAATTGCTATAAGAATAGCTAAAATATGTATTTTTTTAATGCAGGTTGTCACAATTCAACTAATACTTATTTTAAGTCAGGATAATCCCACTGACTTCATTAGGCACACCACTGCACAGAAGTGGAAAAATAGGCTAACATTTTTCCTAGCAAAAGATATGAAAGCACCAAAAGACTCATGTTTTTCACAAGAAAGTTGTGTAAAATCATCATGCATTTGGGATACAGGTGACTCTACTGGAACCGAGTCTGTCTTTCACCCATGAAGTCAAAGTTCACATGTCACGCATAAGATCTGAAAGATTCATTTACAAAAAGTCTGTGTGATCAAATTACAAGGTCAATGGCTTAAACACAAAGCCCTGTGCACCCCAGTTGCTTGGAACTCTCTTCCCTGCACACTGGAATTTTTTTGCCCAGTTACTTTCATAAAAATAACAACCAAAGTTCACAGCTGTGTTTCTGACGAGAATTAATGATGACATTGTTGGTTTTACAGAGTACTACACTACTCTCATTTACGTGGAATCGCAGCTACTGAATCAGTAGGAAATGGCACAGTCAAGTATTTGGTGTGCATCTTCCAGGCACTTGGCAGAAAGCTGCTTATTCATTTTACCAGTTTAGATAGACAGTTCCTATTGAAATACATTGAGAAAACAATGGATTATACTTTGTGAAATAAAACAGTAGAAGCTTATGGCCAACGAAAAATATTTAAAAGTCTCAACTTCTTTAACCAAGGACATTCAGTGCTAAACTTGATTTTTTTTTTTTTTTAAGCAAAAAGCATAAAGTGTAGCAGTGTAACCTCTACTACATGTGATCAGGCGTGTGTATACCAGCTTGGTTGTGCAATATGAGAGCTATATATAAGTGCTAAAATGAATGAGTTTTAATTAAGATAGACACATTGTGGGTCTGAGTAACACATGGATATTCAATCCTTTTTAGAGATGTCAGAAATCCATTCTTTCTGGAATGTTAAGAATAAATTATTGAGGATCTCAGTGATCTGTCCGCAGGAGACATGACCAGCTTGTTCTTGCCCTGTGGAATCTGTTCACTTACATGTCCCCTTACGGTGCTAAGCACCACTTGATATGAGAATTCTTTTCATGGACCTGACGCATTTGATGCAATTTATGTTTTATTTTATGTGTTAGTGGAAGTATTCATATAGGTCATTCACTTCTGGCTTTACATGGGTCTATTGTTTGGTGGTGCAATATGCTATTAATCCCCAAGCCATTAAAAGAAAGATGGACGATGAAGGGAATAACAAGAGGAAGGATAAGACCAATGCATTTTGGTATTTTCCCAAGTCATTCTTGGAAAGGCAGATTGAGGCACTTCAGTCTTCCCAGTCAGAGCTGGATGCCTTAAGAACTAGGTCATGATGTTTTGCACCTTTCTAGGCTTGCTGTTTGGCCCCCAAAAGCTTCGCTTTCCACACGTTCTAGAGCCCAGTTTCAACACTAGCCAAGGACAGTACTGCACTGAATCTATTCTGTAGCCTATTGAGGATGGATGGCTTTCTCTTAGAAAAGAGATGTAGTTTGAAACACCAAGGTGATATAGAATTAAATTTAGTTCTCCCACTGCTATGCAAATATTTGAGCCATAAGTTATATGGAATAAGTAAAAGAGATCTTCCTTGTTTGAAATAAAAATGTTTTAAATATGCCTAGCTTCAGAGTTTCTAGGTTTTAGATCTTAAAAAGACAAAGGTGCCTGTCAGGAGTCCACGTAAAATACCTAAACTCCAGGGAGGGTGAGAGTCCAGGCAGATTTTTTTTGCTCTTATCAGTTAGCCCTAGGCTATTCCCAGCTCAGTAAACTGGCTGCTTTGAATATTATTCTAAGCCACCTAATCCTCCCCTTGAACCGTAGAGAAAGTCCAGAAGTTAAAATACATTCACTGGATCCAGCTTTAACTCATTTGCCCAAGGTTGGAGAGCAGAGAGTTGCCCTAGCCACTGAACATACCTTTCTTTCATGATGTCCCTAGGGTTTATTTGGTAGATATTCATAATACAAGGATCTTAAAAAAAAAAAAAAAAAAAAAATCACTAATGACAAGGAATCAGTGATTTAAGTCCATATATGGAGGGGGAAGAGGGGAATGAGTTTGTGAGGATGCATGTATATACACACCATGCACCTAATCAATTAATTCTAATCATTTATTCGCTTAGTCACAAAAACAGAAATATCAGGATGAAAACTAAACAATAAAATATTAAGAATAAATTAGTAAGTGAAGTGGATGTGAACAATGCAAATTCCTATTCTGCAGCACTAGGTAGTCAATTATATAATAAAAACATCCCCAACCTTTGACTCTCAGACATGCAGAGAAAATCTGGATGACAGTGTCTCCCAAAACCATAAAATAGACCCATATGTTCATGAAAATGAACCATATGGAAAAATCTATCTTTTAAAAATATCCAGGAATAATAACCAGACTGATCAAAGAATTTTAAACATTTACATAATGAGAAACTTCAAATTTATTTTTCTCATTACTTAGAAAAAAGTTCATGCTCAAAACTTTAGGAGAATACTGTGAAAAAAATCAGCAGTGGACATTGGCTAGGACATTGATATAACACATATAATGACATAAGAATAAAAGGACAGCTTCTCTTCTCCAAATGAAGTCCCTCTACTTGACATGAGCAGTTACTGGCTGAGAGTTCTACCAGCAGGTGAACCAGCAGGTGCCTTTTGGACAGCCCTTAGGGTTGAGCACTTTGCTAAGCGCCTGGACATACAGGGGCATGCTGTAATGAAGAGGAGAAAGAAAACCTTGTCCTGCTCCAGGAGTTTACTCCTGGTTATAGCTATAGTATTAAACCGTGCCTGTCTGAGGTTAGACCACTGTGTAAAAGGCACCAACAGATCTCGGGACAAAGACAGTCTTATAAACTAATATAATCAGGGAACTAATGATCCATCTTATTCCACCTCTTATCTTCACCCAAAAGTGAACCTGATCCTAAGTTTTAAAAACATCTGCGACCATTCTGATGCTGCTGTACATTAAAGAAGTTTAACCTGCTAAACTTCATTTACTTCCAAAAGTTCTACATACAATTTCTATTATGTATGAAATAAAGACCAAAGACAGTGTACTGATACGGGGTAAAGCATGCTGATCCTTCTAGTTTCTACCCCTGGCTTGTTTACTGAAGTTTTTCTGTTCAGCAGTTCACTGAACTTCAGTCTATCTATCTCAAAAATGTAGCTGCTACTATTTATGGGACAGAATGAGGCAGTCAGAAAGTTTGACTAGACAGCTCTGAATTCCTTGAATAAAAAATATTATATGCTAAGAAGAAAAAATGCTAATATGGGCAAACTATGCTGTATTGTAATATGCTCAAAATGAGAGAAAACACACACTTCTACAGATCACTTTGCAGTGCTGTGTTTTTGTTCATAAAGTGCTTGCAAAATCAAGACTACAGCAGAAATTTTTAGAGTTTAAGAAAGGCAAGCAGAAAAAGTCAAAAATGAAGAGAATATTGCATTGTATACTTCTTTTGAAAGGAGAAATTAGAAACAGCAGGACTTTGCAATGTATTAAATGTTACATTATTTGAACATTAAAACAAAATGCTTTTATCGAGAACAATATAATGGTGAGACCACCATAAAAAAAATGGAAAGATGAGTAAATATTGATGAACTGAGCTAAACACAGAAGAGAGGACATATTTAATAAAAGTGAAGGAATGATTAATTCAACCTGCTTGATTATTACTGCCTTAATAAAATATTTCCTATAATTCAGGAACATACACTTCTATACTCATTCTCTCATCACTTACCTCACACAAAGAAAGATAGTTAACATAAGCAAATGGGGTACTGCCTATTCATCAGCACACATCTTCTAATCTCTGCATATGCATTGATGCAGACAGCTGCTTTGTTAGTGCAGTTCACTGAATCACTTATTGTTATTTAATCCTGACTGCTATATATCGTACAAGTGCCAAATTACCCATGCAGGCCCTACTGTACAGTACATGCCTCACACTATAAAAGTACAAAACTATAATGAAAATGTCAGCATTATTAAACATACTAAAACCATTCCTAAAGATGAAAGCCAAAGCTAGCTTTCTGAATGTAACTAGTTCGCACATTTTACAATACTATCTAAACACAACATTGTAGTTTGAAAATATGAACAATTCAGATGATAGAAAATACCATGAGGTAATACTGTGGTGCACTATTGTGCCTCTTGCACTTACACATTTTGGTAGTCCCGTAATATAGCTGCAAGAGCCTGAGTAAAGCCACAGACAATATCCAGATGTGAGATTCTACGCTGAGCCTTTTAAAGGCATCAAGGAACTCACAGCTTAATGAGGTAAAGGGCAAAAGGTTTTAAAACACTTTTTTGCCTTTATGATTTCAGCTTGTTCGAAGGGTTGTTCAGCTGTAAGATCCTTCAGAACCACTACAGTGTGGTCCACTTCAGTTTGACCCTTGTCTATCACCCTTTCTGCTCCCGCCACTCCTTTGACAACCCCCTACACCTAAGTATAAAAGGAATTCTAATAAAGCAGCATTAGTTCTACCTACTTGTATTTCCCTGCTTGAGGGAAAATTTTTCTGTAAAATGCAGGACTTTTAGGCTTCCTATAAATCCTATAGCATTTTACCTAACATACTTTCACAATATTCACTATTGCTTTAAGATAGTAAAATATTTCTCTTGCAATCTTTCATTTGCATCTTACCCTCAGCTGAAAGCAGATCCTGTAAATCCTATCATACAATTGCATGAGTTTTGCAAAGACTTGAACTTTTAAGCCACCTAGATGCATTTGAAAACTTCACATCCAATCTGTAGATCAGATCCAACATGACAAAAGAACTTAACTGTCTCACACAATCTGCTTCTTGCTACCTGCTTTCCCAAATATCCTATCTAACCTCCTGGGTTACAAAACTGAAATGCTGATTTTATACATGTATATCCAGTCATGTTACTGCCAGTCTATCTGTGCACGAATGAACTAGAATCAGTTCCAATCACCTGACTGGCGTGATGTCGATCACATCATGTGATACATCAGCATCCTGATTATGCAAAAAACCATACTGAGCACGTGGCAGGGAAGGGGCTATGGAGCTATTCAGATGGGGATGAATAACCAGACATGCAGTCCTCCACTGTTTCTCTAACAAGCTCACAGCCATCTGAGTCAATCAGTACCTTTTCTATCTGATACTAAAACGAAACTGAGCTTACATGGACAAGCTTAATTACACTGCTTCTTACTTTTAAAGAGTCACCCACGAAGCTAGGTTAGAAAGCACCTCTGGAGATCATCTGGTCCAGTCACCTGTTGAAAGCAAGGCCTTAGATTAGGTTATCCTGCCAAACCAAGTCTTGACTATTTTCATTAATGAAGATTCTACCAACTCTCTGGACAACCTATTCCAGTGTTTAATTGTTCTCTGCTTGAAGAATTTGTTCCTTATATCTAGACAGAATTTCCCCTGAAGCAGCTTGGGCCCATTGCCTCTTACATTCATGTGAGGAGAGTACCTCCATCTTCTCTATAGCTACCTTTTAGATATTGGAAAACTGTAACTAGATCCTTTTGCATCTTCTCTTCTCTACACTCTCCTACACTACCCAATTCCTTCAACCTTTCTTTGTACGCCACATTTTCCAACTATCTGTGCCAGAAGCACAAGGAAGACTCTCCATTTCACATTTCATCTAACACCCCGTTAATTAATTTTCCTTTAGCAGCCCCCCACTTACTGTCTTGGTGTATTATTATACCAGTTTAACAAAACATGGTTCATAACCACTTACATCCTACTCCGGGCTCAACAAACTTACTATATCCTTCACTACTGTTAAATAAATAAATAAGTCCCAGCCAATTACTGAGTTATGTAAGATGGATAGCAAAACAAAGCTTTAAAAAAAGAAAAAAACAGACATTTTAATGTAAATTATAAGTAAAAGGAAAAAATAAAGGAAGCTTATCTGAGTAATTTTATAGTGCAAATTATTATCAAATTAGACACTTACCAAGAATTTTAGCACAAAACTCCTCTCTCTCAAATACATCTTCCTAAAGATACGTCTTCCTAATTGTGTCTGGATTGCCATCCAAAGGGATGACAGCAGCAACAGAGAACTCAACCTGGGCTAGCTAGCATAGCATCTATTCAGGATCCCAGACAGCACTTGCAGTCCATGCTAAATCCATTCTAATTGCAGTTCCATTATGAGGAACAGTCTCACTGCTGCAGTCTAAGTACTAGTATTAAACTACAGTCATACCTCTGGACTGCAGCACAGACAGTCCGAATGAGAGATGGCAGAGTGTGGTACAAAAAACATTCTCTATTGCATCAGTCCATACAGAAATTGTGTACTTCTGCCTGTATCTCCCAACCCTCTCAGGACAATGAGTCTTTTCTCTGCCAGCCTTGCTGGTCACTGCCCTCAAATACACTCTCTTCCCCCTGCCGACAGTTTAAGGACAGCTGAATTGCCAAGCACACACTGGATTTGTGCTAGTTATCGTGCCAGTTCCTGCAGTGTATATGCAAGTGACTCAAAAAAGCAGCCACCTCCTCCAGTTCATAATATTTCTTCTTCAACCACAAAGAGCAAGCCCCAGATTGGAAGCTAGGAAAAACTCGAGGTTTTAGAAAATGTCTAAACTTATGATATCTGCACAGTAAAACCAAACTAATGCTTGCTGTATGCCATCATGAGATGCAAGTAAAGCATATAGCTCAAAGATTATTTTAATCCTCCCAGCTTTAGGCTAAAGTTCTTGTTTTATTCCTGAAATTTAGTAGTATTCCTACTACTAAATGGACTTTTTCAAAGTCATTGTCCTTACTGCTTTTCCCCCAACTCCTTTTTTTAAATATTAGTGTAAGAATGAGAAGTTCGTCTTACTGACTACAAATCCTGTGAATTTATTTTGGCAATAAGAGGGTTACTGGATGGACCTTAGTAGACCAATCCTTCTGTTTAATGAACCAGGAAATACCATCCTGTAATAAGTTTGATTTTTTTCATAGGTGATTCATTATACAACATTAAGGTATTCACACTGTGAAACCAATTCCGCATCTCAGGTTAAGTTAACACTGCATATCCTGAGCAGCAACACATTTTTAAATTTTACTGAGGCTTCATGACTGCTCAAAGAATCAAATCCATATTTAATGCTTTCAAATTCACCAGAATGAGAAAAGGAATAAGATATAATACATCAAGGAAATAAATTTACTTGGCAATGTTATATAACTGTTAACACACCATGAAAAAAATCTCTCTGATAAATTACACTACACAGTACAGGTTGATCTATCTTCATTTAGTTAAAGAATGTTTATCTTAATTCTCTCTTTTTACTGCCTGAGGTTGTTGCACATGCACTTCCAGGTGACTGTTACTAGATTGCCTCCAGATGTACAATTGCTTGTATTCAACATGTTACAGGTACACATGTACAGGCGACCCAAGTAAACTGTAGCCTCCCTGTAATAAGTCTTGTCTGGCATATGCACTCCAGGTCTTTTAACAAGTAACTGCTATGAGGATAGCAGTTTCCTTATTAATGCTGTCTCCCACACTGTGAGTGCGTCTAGCTCTGACCTGTGTGACAGCTCCTTCTGCCCATTTAGAAAGTTAGGCATTTTGGAAATGTACATGAAAAGTCAACTGGGAGACACTGCAAGAGATCACCTATTCCAGTTCCTGGCCTTCCAGACCAGACTACCTATCCTCATGTCATTTCTGATGTAGCACTTGTCTAACCTCTTTTAAAGGCCTCTAGTGGATGAAGGTTCCACAAAAACACTAGCTATTTATTTTTTCTTAATATCTAACTTGATTTTTCCTTCTTCAAATCAACCACTATTGCTCTTCTTTTCACTATGAAAAACTATTTGTTCCCTTCCACTCTGCAGAAGGGCGTACTTGAAGACTGATACCACATCCCTCCCAGGCTTCTCTCTTTCATGCTGACTCAGCCCAATTCTTTACATTTTTATTTAGGTATTTTCTAGATCTCTGATCCAGAGGTCTAGAAGTTGTTTGGTGCTGTCCTCTGCACTCTCTCCAAATGGTCCACACCTCTTTTAAATAAGGTTCTTGTAACTGCAGGATTCTAGCTGAGGCCTCACAAAACTGCATAGAGCAGAAGGATTACTTATTTTTTCATATATCACAGCATGATGTCGCACATTTTTGCATCATGATATTGATGACTCATGCAGTTCATGATCTGCTATAAACCCCAGAAACTTTCCACCTATACAGTAATTCCCCTTTGTATTTGTGCAGTTATTTTTAAACACGGCATCTTACACTTGTTCTTGCTGACCACATTCTAATTCTTTAGGCTATTTCTATACGATCCCCATTTTTAAAGATATTGACAATTTCTTTCAACTTCATGCTATCAATTAATAAGTGGACCGCTCATTTCAATTTCTGGGTAAAAATAAATATTGTAAAAATATTAATAATAAAACATAATAACTCAGAATAAAACTGAGCCAAGGATAAACCTCTCTGGAGCCACACTTCACTGACATTTTGTCAGCGAACCATTAATACTTCCAGCCACGTTATGTAAATAGATTTGAACCCAACTTAAATCTATTCTTTCTATCCACATGGCCTCTGCCTGCTACTCTGTCACAGGAAAAAGTCCTTTGGCTTGACATTATTTTTCTTGAAAAAAAATCCATGTTTGCTGTTATGTCCTTGTTATTTTTCAGGAGAAAAAATAGCTTGACTACTTATTGCAAACAATTTCTAGCAAATTAAATTGAATTAACTAATTGTTTCTTTTCTCCTTATTTAAAAAAAAAAAAATTACTACCATTTCCAGTCTCTCAGTAACCCAACCATCTTTAATTTTAACCATTAATATTTCTTCAAGCAGTATTTTAAGTTTGATGCTGTCCATTAAATCCAGATAATTTGAAAACATCAAGCTTATTTACATGATCTACCTTCTTCTTTTTTCTTATTACAGAGATCTCACTTTTCTGATACTGGAAATAGAAAGGTTAGCACTGCCTGTAGACAGAATTTTTCAGTGATGGTGGCCATTTCAGTGATGTCTCCTTTTACTACAAGGAACCTCTGAAACACATCTTGCTATCCTGGATGTACCTGTCTCATTAAACTTCATATGAGCCTTAGCCTTCCTGAAATTAGCTCTTTAAACTCATGGTTTTCTTTTATATTCACCGTTATTAATCCAACTTTATTAGCCCTTTATATATGCTTTCTGCATGCGTTTGAAGTCAACAACAAGCGAGTCTCAATCCTTCCCTTGCAGCTGGATTACCTTCACTTGTGGCCTTACAATTTTCTATTTTTTTTTCTTTTTTCCAAAAAAAACTCTCATTCTACTCCTTTTCCCCCTGAGATCTTACCTACTAGTTCCCAGAGCTTACTGAAGTCTTCCTCTTGACAACCTCTGTTTCTATTTTGCTTTCTTTGCTAAGCACTGAGCGCTATCATTTCACTGTCACCTCAGGCACGTTGCCTTTCATTCTCAGCTGGTTTTTCCCTATTATGTAAAATTACATCTATGGAAACTTTCCAACAAGTTGCTTTCCCCTTCCACATTAAAAAATAGCACTATGACATTACCAAAAAACCTGTCACCAGTATATTCTAAAGCTTGCTAAACTTATTCTGCTGTATACCTTTCTCAACAGACACCTGGGTAATTAAAAAATTTCTTCCTATCACCAAATTCTAGATTATTCTGCCAATCACTTAAACAATGCTGCATCCATTTATGCATCTGTTCTGGTTGCCTGTAGTAGAACCCATTCTAGTCTCATCTTATTTTCCTTTAAACTTTAGCAGATCATTCAAAAACTCTAACTTCCTCTAAATTTTAGATACATATACTTTCTCCTTCCAATTCTTTGGCCTGTCCTTCTTGAAAAGGCTATAGCTCTTTAGGTTAATATTGTATTTATATGAGTTCTCACTGAGTCACCATTTCAATTGTACCACGGTCTTAATTATATATTAAGACTTCCAGATTATATGATTTATTCAGCATAATTCCCACAATAGTATGCTGTTACTTAACATCCACCTATCTGTTCCTCTGAAAATCCACACCTCAACAATTTTGAATAAACCTGTCCACTCCACTTTATAAACCAATTCCCAAGTTGCTATTTCTGTTTTCCTGTGGCCTTCTAGCATCCATTATGCTCCTCACTACTTTATGAACAGCTTGTGAAACACCATCCCATGGTAAAAATTGAGAGTACGCTTGACAACAGCAAACTTGGATAGATTAGTGCAGTGTAGGGGTCATTAGTGCCGATGACTCTCACCAACCATTGCTCTCACCATGTGAGCACATTAAGAATTCCAGAAAAAAAGCAGTTCACCTGCAAGACAAGTGCTTTAGGCTGACAAGTCTCCTAATTGCTCTCAGGCTGGAGTCATCAACCACAACTACCTTTCACTCCCTCTGGAATGCAGATCTGAGATCCCCACAGTGTTTGGTGGGATATGACTTTTCCTTCTCAAATACTGGATTTTCATCTTCACATCCTGCCTGGACAGCATACCTGCTCTTGATCTCAACAGGCAGTTAATCAGAAGTGGAATACAATCTGCCTTCTGAGGAGATCAGAATTGCAATGGCTGGTTTCTCCTGTTACTGCTGATACCACAGACCTCTCTAAGCAGCTGGAATCTTTGCTCTTTGAATGTATTCTGTCAATGAATATACTCATGGATATATTGTAACCTAGTTAATTCCTCTTATAATTCTCTCACTAATAAGTAAGATTTTAGGAATGTGGGACTACTACTATACAGAAGAATACATCAGCATTAATATTTTAACTAATGTACCATTTTATTATGTTCAAGCAGGCTTAAAACATGATAGCTTATTTTAAACATCAGCCATACCTTGACTTTGTCTGCCCTGACACTCCTGTCATCTATTAGTAATGGGAGAGATGCTTAAATGGCTGGAAACACTGAATAGATGAAATGATAGTAAACTACACTGGAAAGTTTTCTCTTAAAGTAAGGCTATCACAGACCTGAGGATACATCATAGGGAACATGCAAACTCATACATGTAATATCAGTTGACATAAATATGGCAGAAAAAACCCACAATTTTTCCATGATATAAATATACCTTTGAGAAACTGTTTTGACACTTCATAATTTTAAAAAGATAGAAAACTTGAACATTTTAAACATGCTAAACAAGAACTGTATCTTGAATTGTATATATTATTACATGTCCTGTTATATAGCTGTCTTACCATCAGTGTGATCTTGCATGCTATAATCAGAATCACATTCAACTCAGAATGTAGGCAAGAGAGATCTAATTAACTCTTAGTTCATGATTCAGCTGTTTTTTTTGAATCAGTAACAGATCTATGTCCTAAAGAGGTATACACAGGCTCTGTACTATGACCAGCTTTCTTCGGAATAAGATATAAAATCAATGTCTTAATTGTACTAGAGAAGTCCCTTGGCACTTAAGCGTACAGGTTTTAGTTTTACCACCTTAACCAAATCCCACAGTTTGGGTAATATTCTTTCTACTTAAATTCTTTCCATAGTTTCCACTGGAAAAGATATTTGCCCTCATTTCCTGTACCAAAGCTGTTGCTGTGCTCTGTTAAAACAACTGTGCTTTAACTCTGCTAACATCTGTGAAGGGTTAAGGGTTTTTTTTTAATGTGGTAAGAGACAATAAAAATGATTTAAAGTGCCAAGCATTAATCTTAAGCAAAATGGGGGACAGTAGGGCTTAAAAGTATTATTTTTATATTGAAAGGGGGGGGGGGTAAACCTTTGTATGTCAACAAATATTGATAAACACATGAATTCGGTAGTGGAAGGAAAGCCATTCCTATCTAACTTGGCTTTCATTTCTAGAAGTGTTTTCACCTCTATTATGCCCTAGGCTGACAACCACTTTTCATGTATTGCAACTACGAAGTTTGATTCAAGATCAGATAAGGTAGGAGTTGATTACAATCACAGCATACCCAATACTTTCGAATACATATATAGTCTTTTACTATTACAAAAAACATCTGCACAGCCTTGCAGCATTCCTCAGCAGCTACTTATTGAGAGATAAATGGGCAAGCATTCAAACATGAAGCTTTCTCTTTGCAAAACACAAAATGAAGTACCATGTTAGACTGACATATTGTAGAAACATCTTCTCTTAATTTATGGTGTAGCAATTTAGAATAGGAAGAATTATTTCTGGGAGAAAGGTAACATTTGCATGTGAAGTATTCCCAACTACCAAAAAACATATTGAAATGCAGCAATAAATTTCATCATATACAAACCTGCCCCCTAAAAACAAGGAAATTTGCCCAAAGTTGAATTAGCAAAGCAGACTGTATCATAAATGGCAGTACACAATTCTATCAGTGTTTACTTTATAAATACTAAAATAAGATAGTAAAAAAAAAAAAAAAACTAAATAGCTATATGCAGAGAATTTAACATTTATCCTAAGTGAACCTTATGATAAAATTTTCACATCAAATCAAACCTCACAACAGATGGATGGAGAGAAAGAAACAAACTCTCATCTCAGAAGTAAGAACAGTATCAGATGTTTAGTTATTCAAGGCATGTTAAGATAGCTTGTTTATTCATATTCAGATGGTCTGAGCACTTGGAGAACTGAACAGTTCAAAAGGCAAATCTAAGACAATTACAGAACTGTTTTTTCTTTCCTTAGTTAACATATTATATATACCCAGAGACCTAACCTGTGGCTTCTGACTTGAGCTTCATCATACTAGAGGCACTCAGTTTGACCTGAACTTCATGTAGCTAACAGAAGTGCTCTCCTAACCCTTAGTTACTCCTCAGTTTTCAGGATATCCAGAAGCATCCTTCTGTGCTCTTGCTGAAATGAAAATTCTGAGCAGGTTATTCAGGGCTTTATCAAGTCAGGTAAAAAAAACCTCCAAAGATGGAGACAGCACTGCCACTCTGGGCAACCTGTTCCACTGCTTGACTGCCCTTACTATGAGAAACCTCTTCCTTTTATCCAGTCTAAACATCTCATTTCATTTTACACCTGTGGTCTTTCATCCTCCCACCATATGGCTCATAGGTATTGCAAGATTGCTATTAGAAGCCTTCTCCTCTGCAGGTGGAATAAGCCCAGCTCCCTCATCCTCTCCTCACAGGGCAAGTGCTTCAGCCCCCAACCACTGCTGTCCCTCTACTTAGCTCACTCCAGTTTATCAGTCTTTCTGCAGGAGGGGGCAGAACTGGACACAGGATCTAGATGCAGTCTAACAAGTGCTGAGTAAATGAGGATAAACACTTCCCTCAATCTACTCGCTCTGCTCCTGTGAATACAGCCCCAGATGTTGTCAAGCTTCTTTGCTGTCAGAGCATGCTGCTGGCTCATGCAGCTTGCTGTCCCCCAGGACCCTCAGGTGCTTTTCAGCAGACGTTACTTTTCAATAAACCACCGTAACAGAAGAAGGCTCAGAGGAGATGGGCAAAAGCCATGTGCCCGTTAAGCTCACGGAAGACTGTAAGGTGTGACTGACCACAGCTGTTGCAAAGAAAGCTGAATTTATCTCCACACAACAGGGACCATAGGGTGGTCTTTGTTTTAAGATAAACAGCTGTATCAGTTGAGTGGATCTACTGGCTGTGTAAATGTTTTTCTCTGAATTAATCAAAAGAGTTTGTCTCCCTGAGTTGGTGACACAGGGGTGGGTGGCTCAGCCCAAGACAGTATAAAAACTGAACAAGTAACAAGAAGAGAGCAGTGGGCTTCAGCTGGTTTCAACCCACATACTCCTTCCCAGTGACTTGGGTCCCTCAGCATCGTGACAGTAAGCATATTACAGGGATCAGTAATAAGAATCATGTTTGTACTGTGATTCAACTGTATGTTGTTATATTCTGTTAAATGTAACTTACACTCACATTGTGTTTTCAATATATTGCTCTTTCACTCTGCTAAATCAAAATTCCTTGTAGCATCAAATATCTTCAAATCAGTAAATCTGGTATCAAACATTAAACCTTCCAGGTGTGGAACATCTAAAAGAACCTCATCAGAGAGTATCGGCCTCTGACAGCAGAGCTGCTCCCCAGCCACTGGTTCTTCTTTCCAACACACAGGACTCTGCATTCGTCCTTGCTGAATTTCACAAAGTTCCTGCTGGCCCATTCCTCCAGCCTGCCAAGGTCTCTCTAGATGGCAGCCCTACCCTCAAGCACATTGACTCTGCCCCCTATTTGCTGTCATCTGCAAATTTGATGAAAGCACCTTTTAGTACTAAACTTTAAAGTCAGTATGCACAAAAGTTGTTCACCTATGTAAATAATACTGCTTCCAGCTTCAGTTTCACTTTGACTAAATAAAATCGACACAATAGTTTCTCAGACTCTGAAGAAAATGTCCATATCCCCTCCCATCTCCAATTAGTAGCTAAATAGTATTTCATGTTCTCTTCTAAAATGATGGAATCTTACACACGAACAAAGCTTTATACACAGATTAAACCAATTCTGAATATTACAACAAAAGAACCTGAAGCTACATTCCTCATCAGACTAGCTGGATTTCTGCCATTCATGCTTACTATACAACACAATACCATTAATTGATGTCACAGTAGAAGAATTTTCCTCCCCTGGAGTCACGTATTCTAGAGATGCTAGTGTTCGGGAAAATACCAGATTCAATACCCCATTTCAAATTCATGTTAATAAAGACTGAAGAAAGGCAAAAATAAATAAATAAATAAATAGCAAATAAAAAAACACAATATAATAATAATCACAGTAATACTCCAAATAAAAAAACTCTCTCTGTAGTTCACTTTCACAATACTTCCCTGCAATATGATGTTAGAAGCAACAATGGACCAAGCCATTCTCATTGAAGGGAACTTGGGCAGAAATAACAATGTGTGGTGCATTGAAAGCAATAATGTAAGAAACAACAGGGGTTGAAGGATTAAAAACAGTTTGAATTTAGATAATAAAGAAACAGACAAAGTTACCACAAGAATAACTTCAGAAATTTTTTTAATGTTTCTTAAAGCATTAGTCAGTGATCCACTGTGCTCTATTTAATTCTTATTTCAGTATGAAGAAAAGAATCTCATCAGGGTAGGCATTGTGGTGTGGAATTCAACAAAGCATTCTTCAGACATTGTCTATTCATCTCTGCCCCCTGGTTTTGAATCCAGTCTCACTAATGGCAACTAAAAGCTTCTTGAATTTAAAAGCTTTACAGACTACAAGTGGAATAAATATATACAGCCTCAGAGGAGCTTTAACCAAACAGGAATTTGTGCTCTGCTTTAAAGGAACGTGGAAAGTGGTATGCTTGGACTGACGTGAAGTGAGGGTTTTAAATTTCATGAATTGCTGAAAGAATATTCTGCTATTCTCAGAAATCTGTACAAAACCAATTATCTAAATCAGAGCCATTACATACTACAACCATACTTTGTTAGATATGCTATTATACCTCATTAAATGATTCCATAATCATAACATTTTTAAACAGATCACTGATTTCAAGCCTTCAGTTAACTCCCCCCCACATTTTTACCACACCACAAATAAGTTGTCACTTATAAATTCAAACAAAGATCTCCAATGTCAATGTCAATGACAATTAAGAAAATCATCCAGTTGAATGTCAATAAGGAATTTCAAAAGAGCAATATTTATAAAAATCATTGCACACAGGAACCGGTTTTATAACAGATTCTAACCTTTTGCTCCTGAATCTGAATCTTTGAAATAGAATTCTGACACTCTGCTTGATTTTTTTTTTTTTTTTTTTTTTTGGGGGGGGGGGGGGGGGTTGACCAGTGTCATGAACACCAAAATTAACAGTTTGACAGAGCCTTTTTTACTAGTACAGTATGGTCTACCCAGGACAAGAAATAATATGATAAACAGATTTATCTGCATCCGCTGTCATTCTGGCTAGTACTGCAAAGCTTTTAACATGATAATGTCATATTTAATAATCAGTCAGTAGTATATGGCACAGCTTTTGTGTTTGGAAGTCATCCAAGAAATGTCTGAGAGACATTTCATATCTAGAACAACTTCTAAAATATTAAGTAAGAGTATGCCTTCAGCCACAGAGAACTACTCAAGAGAAAAATGTGTATTTTTTTGTATAAATATGACAGCATGCTCTCAAAAAGTCTCATTCTTTATTTAAGGGCATCTGCATAGTACTCCTCTGGACTTAACCACATGAATTTGTTCAGCACAATTTACCAATATGGTGATGTTCTCATGGTTTAAATACAGAAATAAAATACTTTCCCTGAAATGGTCTAAAAAAAGTAAAAAATCTATGGAAGCAATTAAGAGAGGGTAAATCAAACTATGAAAAGGACACAAACTGGAAATCAGTTAAGGGCCCATGTTCTGACCTGAACATGGGGATCTGGATGACTCAGTAAGTCAGTCCTATTAAAATGAATGGTATCAATGACACAAAAGAAACAGCTCTAGAAAACAAATATTATAACCCTATACAAAGAAACTTATAAAGAGACAAAACTAATTAGGCACCCAAATTCCACTGACTTCAGCAGGAGCTGTGTGCTTTAATTCCTCTAAAAAAATCTTCAACCCCCAAAATCTTACTCTTTGCCATTTGAAACAGTATACATCTCTCTCTTCTACTTCTTCAGAGTCATGGAGTGTTGAACATCAAACATATATTTGATGCAAGATTAAGTACTGTCCTCTGAAATTCTACTACTGATATTTGTAGAAATTCCACATTTTATTAGAAAGGGTTAATATAAACAAATGACAAAAGACAATCTCAGGTTTTACGTATTCAAATATTATTAGAAATATTAGGCAATATGGACTGGCATGCATCATGATCCTGGACTAGCACTTTACACAGAGTTTATAAATCACAATACTGTAAATCTGAAAGTTCTTCCAACTTGAAAAAAAAAAATCTGTTTGCTAACTGCATTTCCTAGGGAAGCAGGATTTTTTCAGCTGCCAGATGTCCTCAAGAGATTAACACTGCAATTTTTAAAAACTAGATGGGATATATATAAACTTCCCAGTAAAAGAGAAAGCATCCCTGCGCTCACCCAAAAACTAAACTACTTCTGAGGATTTCCTCCAAAATCTAAAAAATGTCTTCATAGATTGTGTATTTATATGGTGTACCTCAGAACAGTAGTCAAAATCTCAACTTGTCTGTTTTTTAATATTAGTAACCAATTGAGACAAAAAATAAAACAAGCACTCAAAAGTTATATATCAGACTTTGAATTCAAACTCAGACATCCACTAATATAACGGTGCTCAATTAAATATTGTT